>NC_057798.1:405647570-405908156 GCF_018294505.1 Triticum aestivum
CACTGCACATCTAGTTTGTTGTCATGGAACCACTCAAATAGGAGTAGCACTTCATTTTTTACTATTTCCCAGCAATGCTGAAAAAATTCAATGGGAATATTATCTGGTCCTGGTGCTTTATTTGGCTTCATAGAGAAAAGAGCATTTTTGATTTCTGTATCAGAAAAGGGCCTAGTAAGAATGAAGTTGTCGATATCTGTCAATTTTTCATTTGACTCCCACATATTCTCCCTTCACTTGCATAGATTTCTAGCTCCAGGTCCAAAAAGGTCTTTATAGAACTCAGTTGCATGTTTTAACAGGTTTTTAGTCCCCTCTATCATCTCATCTCCACAACTAAGTGAGGAAATAGTATTTCTCCTTCTTCTACCGTTTACTATTCTGTGAAAGTAATCAGTATTTCTATCCCCTTTCAACAACCAATTTTCATGGTACTTTTGCATCCATGCAATCTCCTCTTCCACCAGTAGATTATATAATTCCACCAAAATATCAACTTTCTTGCAGTATAATTCAGGGGAAAGCACATCAGTTTCTTCTAGTTTTTCTAGATATTCAAGCTCCTCTCTAAGATCTCTCCTTCTCTTTCTAGATTTCCCAAACAGGTTAGATCCCCATCCTTTGAAACATTTCTTGAATCTCTTCATTTTGATATTTAATACATCAATGGGATCATTTGCATTTACAGGTTTCATCCACACCTTAGCAACTAAGGGAATAAACTCAGGATTTTTGAGCCAATTAAGATCAAATCTGAATTCTCTCTTATGACTTGTGTTAGGAATAAAGTCCTCCGTATTCGAGATCAAAGGGCTATGATCTGAAATCTCTTTAGTTAGTTTCCTGACAAAAGTCAAAGGGAATTGCCTTTCCCAAGAACTGGACATAAGTATATGGTCCAACTTTTCAAGGGTAGGATTTTTTTGATTATTAGACCAAGTGTATATACCACCATTCACGTCAACTTCCTTGAGACAGAATGCATTTATGATGGAGTTAAAGAGATCAGTAGCATGACTCATCCTGGTTTTCTTATTTTTCTCCTTAGCATATCTAAGGATATTAAAGTCTCCCCCTACAATGTAAGGGCAAGTAATATTGCTACACATGTCAGACAACTCAGTCAAAAATTCCATTTTATACTCTTCATGAGCAGAGCCATACACTACCAGAATACAGTATAACAATTTTTTTCCTCTTATCCCATAGTTCCAGTTTCATGATGTATTTACCTGTCTCACAGGATCTAACCTCAAAAGTATCATACTTGGTACCACAAAGAATCCCACCAGATTTGCCTAATGAAGGGATCCACCTCCAATCAAAATACTGTCCTGGATCAATTTTCCTCAAGAATTTAGAGGAAAATTCCTTTTTCATTGTTTCCTGAATACCAATAAAATCTAAGCAATAGTCTCTAATTAGGTCAGATAAGCAAGTTGCCATACCCCTCTTTCCCACTCCCCTACAGTTCCAGAAGAGGCTAATATTTTTTCTTACATTTGAGAGATTGTCTTTTGTTGGTAGGTTTACTAGGAGGCATGGTCGAACCTGCATCAAAAGACACTTTGTTTTTCTGACTTCTAGTCACAGGTTTGGAAATTACTACATTAACCTTCTTCTTATCCTTCCTTCTAGATCTAACAATATTAAATTCCTCTTCATCCACCTCCCCATCCCTCACCCAATCTGTATTTAGAGGGGATTTGTCTCCAGCCGCATTGGTAATAAATAGAATGTTATCTTTTTGTTTCTCAATATTTTTAGTTTTCTCAGCTATATTGGCTCTGGATTTTTCCAGTTCTCTAATCACATCAATAACAGTAAAATTGTTGTCAGGGATATCCACCCCCATCATTGAAGCAGTATTAACAATTTCTAGATTGGACAAAATCTCAAAAGAGTTGGAATTAGGGGTTGTTTCATTACCTTAAAGATTTCTCTTCTTGGTCAATTTTTCAGCTCGAACCCCCATATGTTCCATGTTACCACCAGTTGTTCTTTGGCTCATCTCGATCTGCATTTACTCCACCATAGGTGGAGTAGGGATCACCTCCACATTATCTTCCTCGGGAGTATCAGGAGATTGCACAGAGTGCACCGAGGTTACTTGCTAACATGATACATCATCAGGATCCAGCTCAGTGACATATGGTTGCCCCAACACAACATCCAGATAAGATGTCTTCTCTCTGACAAGTGAAACATTGGGTATGATCTGCATGGCATTCACCACAATCTTTATGATATAGTTTCTGGAGACACCCCTCCCTCCATTTGTTTTTCTCTATTTTCAGCAGCAATAGTGTCAATAAGAAGCTCATTATCAATCTCCTCACTTTCCTCCTCAGAGAGATTCTCCTCGTTTCCTTTTTGATTTTTCCCATAATCATTTTCCTCTTCCAGATTTTCTGTTAAAGCAGGCATGCTCACTCCCCTCCCAACTGAACTGGGTGGAGCAGAAAAATTCCCCAAAGTGGAAGAAGAGCCCCCCTGGTCACCATTTTGCACATTTTCAGTGTAGCTCTCTTGGGTGACACTCCCTTGTCTACATCCTAAGTTATTATCACATTTTCCTTGGGATTATTTTTAACCAGAATTTTATCCACTGAGTAGAAGAAATCATAAAAATGATCTCCCAACACCCCCTCTGCCTTAGCTGGAATGTCCTCAGCATCTCTACACCCCAGCTTAATCCTGACCGACCCGGGTCTGTTGACAGTGGATTTGTCGATGTCAAGAGTTACACCCACCAAAGGTCCAACATAAGCAATGTTTTTTTCACATATTTTGTCCAAAGGGATGTTGCTAACATTGACCCAAGCAATGTTAAGTACACCCTTGGCACCCACAGATTCAGACCATTTTTTGAGACTCACCACAGCACCATAGCTTTTAATATTCATAGTTTCAGCAAAGCAAGCTTTGTCAACATCTCTAGGTGAAGGAAATCTCATCACAAAGGTATTAAGCCCAATCAACCTAGCAAAGCATTTCCAATTTGTGTTAATGTACGCATTAAAGAACTCCTCCAACTGCCTGCCATTAGCTTGCCCTTCTATCGTAGAGATCACAATATATATGTTCCTATCAGTGTTTTGCTTGGGTGTACTAGTGTCATTTATATAGAAGAAACCTTTCCCCTTAGCTTGAAAACCACACATAAGAGCCACACATTCCCAAGGAAGAACAATATTGCAAATAGGAACCAGATGTCCATTTAAACCACATCTACCACAAATTGCTCTAGGACAGCACATTGGGACATGTCCAGGATCTTTGCAAGTGACACAAACCTCAGCACCACCCACTAGTGGGGTGGCATTCCTACTTCCTGGAGTTGTATGACGTCGATCTTGTTGAGGACGCGTATCGTGTTGGGGACGCAGATCTTGTTGAGGATGCAGATTGTCGCCCATAGTCGCCTTGCCTTGATTGTTCTCGTCGCCCCATCTCTCGGAGCGATGACCATCGCTCTACGTCTCCATGGCCGCCGCCTCCCACCTCGCTCGATCTGGCAGCACGCGCCCTTGATCCATGTTGGTGGAGATTTGACCGCCTTCCTCGATGTCCCGCGTCCACACCATGTTGCGGCCGCCTCCACCCCCGCCGCGCCCAGTGCCCCGTCCAAAGCGACCGGCGCCCCGGCCAGCCCAGCCCGCCCCGAAGCCATCAAGCCGATGGCCACGGTTCTCCGCTCCTCGATCCGCCATGGGAGTGGGTGGACTCACGCGCGGCGGAGATGCAGCGACCCGAGCAAAGGATCTGTGATCTCCTCCCGCCTTCCCCTCCCACCAGCCGAACGACGGGGAAACCCTAGGTGTCGAAACCCTAGGTGCCTCCCAGAAGTGGTGGAGAAGGAGATCGACATCTGGAATTGAGCGGGTCTGTGGGGGTCTTATCTCCTCTGCAAACCTAGCCGCGTGACCTGTAGCCGGCGGCCCCACCTGGCCCGGGCTTGCCCCACCTCCTGGCCCCGCCATGGCGCGCGTGTCGGGTGCGGGTCCGAGTACCCCCTGGGTAAGACGTCCTCTGTGGTACACGGGACGAGCCCAGCGGTACACGGACGTGTCCCACAACCACCGACTCCGGCGCGTCGGCGACCACGCGCGTCGGCGGCGCCGCTGATCGGTGGCCATGGTCGGCGTGGGGAGAGGGAGAGGATAGGGACGTCAGGAAAGCCATCCTCACGATCTATCTATCAGTTGTCCAGTTTTCTTTGATTCTCTTTAGTTTTTCAGTTCTTTTGTTTTTTCAATTTCATTGGGTTTCTTTGTTTCTTTCTCAGTTTTCACATGTTTTTGTTTTCCTTCGTTTCTTTCTAGTTTTTTTTTATTTTCTTTCTTGGTTTCGTTGTTCCTTACTTGGTTTCATTCTTTTGCATTGGTTTTTTTGGTTTTTCATTTGTTTTGTTTTCTTTGGTTTTCATTGAGTTTCTTCATTTTCTTTCTTTTGTGTCGAATTTCATTGGCTTCTTTATTTTTACTGGTTTTTTCTTTCTTTATTTTTTCTTCATTTTTCTTTTGTCCCTTTCTCCGTTTTATTGCCCTTTTCTTTCTTTCCTATTTTCTTCATTTTTTGTTCTTTTCTTAGTTTTCATCGGTTTTCTTTGATTCTCTTTTGCTTTTATTGGTTTCCTCATGGGTTTTCATGGTTTCTTCGTGTTTTCCATTTTTCTTCATTCTGAGATGTTTCTTTTGTTTCTTCGATTTCCACCACTTTTCTTTGTTTCTCCCTTTCTTTCAACACGTGTCTACATTTCTAATGCACATTTGTATATGTTACATATACATCCGAATATATATATATATATATATATATATATAACATTTCTAAATACATGATTAACATTTTATAAAAAGTTATGTTTTATGATTATTTTAATCATACACATTGTACATTTTTTGTATATATCAAGAACATTTTTTTAGTACATGTTTAACATTTTATAAATATATGATTACTATTTTTTTTATACATGATAGCATTTTGTCAATTTATGTTTCTGTATTCACATTTTTAATACACATTCTACATTTTTCGTATACATCAGTAAAAAAAAATTATACATGTTTAACATTTCTTAAATAGATGGTTAACATTTTTCAAATTTTTGTGTTCAGTGACTATTTTTTTCATACTCATTGTACAGTTTCAGTATACATCAGGAACATTTTTTATAGTTCTATATATGTTTAATATTTTTTGAATATGTAATTAACGTATTTTGATACACAATCAACATTTTAATAAATTTATATTTTTATTTTCGATTTCATTAATACATGTTTCACATTTTTAGTATATATCAGGAACATTTGTTTTGTACACATTTAAAAAAATTATATGGACGTGTATTTTTGGATGTCTACTTTTTGCATGCATATTACACATTCTGTATATACATCAGGAATATTTTTTATATACATGTTTAAAATTTTCGAAATAAAAGATTAACATTTTAAAACTTATTTTTATTTATGTCTACATTTTTCCACAAACATTGTACATTTTTTGTATACATAAAAATTATTCTCTATACACATTTAATATTTTTCAAGTGCATGACTAACTTTTTTCAAAAAAATTGTAAAGTACGTTTTTGTAATAAATATGTTTATAATATTGGGAAGTATAAACAAAAGTAGGGAAAAAAGAAATTAAAACCCAAAAAAGTAGGCTTATTGAGCCGAAACTTAATGTGCATGATAATGTTGGGGGCGATTTCCTTTGAGTTTAACTTGGACTAATCCTTGAGACATGGATGATGATTCTTTTACTGTTATGCAACCTAAAAGAAAGATTAAGACTCCTAGGACAAAAAATGTGATTATCTGGCCATTCTGACTGCTAGTAACTTCACTAAACTCCCTAATTTTAAAACCCTCTCATTCAGTTGAGGTTTACTTGATTGTTCAACTTTGATAGGATCAAATCCCTTAATCCTTAGAGCCACTATGCTCCACAGGATTGAAGGCCTGAGACGCATATTTCGTTGTGGGCCACGTTGGGCAATGAGTGATCTTGTCAATCCGTGCGCCGCAACCGATCATACATCGTATTTTTTGGGTGGGTCACACACTTGAGAGTAGGAATTGGCATCATTAAGTTATATTGTATCACCTTTCAAAAAGCATGCCAATAATTTTTGCAACGAAGCCCAGATAACTTTTTTATGACCACTAATATAGCTTGGTTCAGTCAGAGTTTTCAAGCTATTTGCGAAATCTTTACTTTTTTGAATAAAAGGGGTTTCCGCCCGCTCCATTTTTTATGGAATGAAGCAAAGCAAGTCTACAACATTCAACCTATATCAGGCCAGAGCAACCACGGGGTAGGCAACCAAATGGATGTCCACCAGTAAACATTTTCATCCCTTATATTACAGACTGCCGAACAAGATGAACAACAAGAGTAGAAATAATGGCCCTAACGAAGAGCTAGTTATGCGAACAGACTCCAGATGCACATCTATCTCCGACGTCGCTCATCAGCAGGCGATTCTAAGTAGCTCTCCACGTTGCAGCAGTAGCGGATAACGCCGATGGAGCATAGACTGAGTGTTGTTGTAGAGAATGCCCCATCGATGCAGATACCCGCCGAGCTTTGCAAGCACTAAGTGAATGTTCTTCCATGTTTTCCCCTGAAAACAAAAATCATTTCTCGGTGTCCACAAACTCCACAAGGAGGTAGCATAAACCATATTCAACAAGGGTTTGTTCTTGTACATACACCAAATAGCAATAACATCACTAAACGACTTGGGAATATTTATCTGGAAAGCCTCAGAAACAACCCCCCACACATTGGATGCCACAATACATTAAAAGAAAAGGTGATTCACTGACCCAGTCTTGTTACAAAATAAGCAAGTAATGTCCTCTACATGTCTCCTTTTAGCCAAGTTGTCTCTAGTCAATACTTTGTTGTTCACAATCAGCCAAAGGAAACACATGGATATTATAGCGCATAAGATCTTCCAGAAACAACCCCCAATATTTGAAACCGCACCACCAAAGTTAACAGGTTTGTAAAATGATTTAACCAAATAACGACCACCAAGTTCTAACATCAAAATTGGTGTGTTTCGCGAATCAAAAAGTGAAAATTGTGCCAACTTCACACAAGAGTCGATGCCACAATTCTAGCCCAGTTCTGTCAACACACCGCCTAAAGGTTAGATTCAAATCCAAGGCTTGGGCTAGTGAGCAGAGAGCTTGGTTACAAATCTCAAAGAGAGGCCAATATCTAACTTTAAGGGAATAATCCCCCAACCAAGTGTCATGCCAAAAACTAATAGTTTCTGCATTCCTCACATTCCACCTATAAAAAGTGTTAGAGGCACTTAAAGCCTATGTAATGCCTTTCCAGAATGGAGATCCAACCCCATTTCTAGACCACGATACATTATGGTTTTCTGTGTTGTATTTATGATTAATCAGAATTCTTCAATCCCTCCCCTCACTATTATAATATCTTTTCCACCAAGAGGCCAGAAGAGCCATATTAAAATCTCTAATATTTGGAAGACCCCACCAAAGTCTTTCTTTCTGAACACGAATGCCCAACTTGCACGGACACTTATCTAGGCTCATAGTAAGTCTCATCGTTAGTCAAAGCCTTTAAAAGAAATGTAGAAATCTGACAAAGGGTGACATACTCCCTCCATTTCTTTTTAGTCCGCATATAAGGTTTGGTCAAAGTCAATCTTTGTTGAGTTTGACTAACTTTATGTTAAAAAATATAAACATTCACAATATGTAATCAATATTATGAGATGCATCATGAAACGTATTTTCATACTATACAGTTTTAATATTGTAGATGTTCATATATTTTTATATAGATTTGGTCAAACTTTGTGTAGTTTGACTTTGACCAAATCTTATATGCGGAGTAAAAAGAAACGGAGGGAGTACTACTTGGCAGTAGAATGATGAAATTACAAAACGACTTCCTCTTCTCGAAAGGTTCCCGCACTCCATTTTGTATATGCTGAAGAATGTCATCTCCTTTTCATGTCAGTGCAGAGTATTGTATTGCCACAGACCCTACTCGCTAATAACTATGTTGATGTTACTTTATATACTAGTTTTCAACAAAGGAATCAGTAAGATATCATTGATAAGGTACGGCTACTTGGGTGCATGGGGATGAATGATATGATCATGGTTACATAGAAATGAGCAATTTCTTTTGTTAGTATAGGAAGAGCAGAGGCTTGTCTGGTAGTCGTAGGTAGTATGGACCATGCAGCCTTTTCCCTTTTGTTTTGTTTTGTGGGTTGCTGCACTGCATCCGCATGGTCCGTGAAGTGAACTTGTTGGAGGTACCTGAGCCAAGCACGGTGCATCCATGGGGAGCCAGAAATTGGAAGGGAAATATCCATAGATGGAGACGTTGTTGCCGCCGAGAACCATGAGGCAACCGGGGGGACGTAGCCGTCGTCCGAGTCACACTTAATACTTTGAGCAGCAGATTAACGCGGCTAGACGAGAAATTCCCAGAGAAATCAACTCTCTATCTCTAGGCAGAGAAGCCATGCGAGTGACGAGAGATTTTCGAAAAGGCGAAGAAAAAGAATGTACCAGTACCACCATGCGTGCGGGTAGAGAAGGAGAGATTGGATTTGTTTGGTCGTGGTTGGTGATGGCGGCGCGGCAGCGAGTGGTGGTGCTGGACTGGCCCACCCTAGAGAAAAGGAGGAGCGATCTGGATCGTCCGTCCGCCCATCACGCACCTTCATCCATCGGTATAAGAATTGCTGCCACCCACGGCCCATCCGCGCATCCCACACACCCCACCCCACCCCCCATTCCGCCGCCTCGCCTCTCTTCTCTCTTCTCACTCCCTCTCGCCGCAGAGAAGATGGCGTCCGACGGCAGCGGCGTTGTCACGGTGTACGGCAGCGGCAACAACGGCACCGGTACGCAGCTGGAGCCCAAGTCGTCCCCGTTCTCTGTCAAGGTGGGCCTGGCCCAGATGCTCCGCGGCGGCGTCATCATGGACGTCGTCAACGCCGAGCAGGCGCGCATCGCCGAGGAGGCCGGCGCCTGCGCCGTCATGGCGCTCGAGCGCGTCCCCGCCGACATCCGCGCCCAGGGCGGCGTCGCCCGCATGTCCGACCCGGGCCTCATCCGCGAAATCAAGCGCGCCGTCACCATCCCAGTCATGGCCAAGGCCCGCATCGGGCACTTCGTCGAGGCCCAGATCCTCGAGTCCATCGGCGTCGACTACGTGGACGAGAGCGAGGTCCTCACGCTCGCCGACGACGCCCACCACATCAACAAGCACAACTTCCGCGTCCCCTTCGTCTGCGGCTGCCGCAACCTGGGCGAGGCCCTCCGCCGCATCCGCGAGGGCGCCGCCATGATCCGCACCAAGGGCGAGGCCGGCACCGGCAATGTCATCGAGGCCGTCCGCCACGTCCGCTCCGTCATGGGCGACGTGCGTGCCCTCCGCAGCATGGACGACGACGAGGTATTCACCTATGCCAAGAGCATCGCCGCACCGTACGACCTCGTCATGCAGACCAAGCAGCTCGGCCGCCTGCCCGTCGTCCAGTTCGCCGCCGGCGGGGTCGCCACGCCGGCCGATGCGGCCCTCATGATGCAGCTCGGCTGCGACGGTGTCTTCGTCGGCTCCGGTGTCTTCAAGAGCGGCGACCCCGCGCGCCGCGCGCGCGCCATCGTGCAGGCCGTCACCCACTACAGCGACCCTAATGTGCTCGCCGAGGTGAGCTGCGACCTGGGTGAGGCCATGGTGGGCATCAACCTCTCCGATCCCAAGGTCGAGCGCTTTGCGGCGCGCTCCGAGTGATCTTTGTTGGCCACCATCAATACCACCTCCCAAAATAATACTCCATGGATCAATGATAAGGACAAAAAAGAAGTACTTAGAAACGATTCCTAGTTATTATCATGTGATTTCTTCATGATGATCATTCTAGCTCCGATAACAATTCAAGGGGTAGCAAGCATGCACCTCGAGTCAGTCAGTCGGTCAGTCGCTCGCTTTATATATGTACACACATGTTGTCGTCTTCCATTTCATTTCTGTTGTTGTTAACACAAGTTAAGTATCCATCCATCCTTTTCTTCCGTGTACTCTTGCTACTATGCATTTTGCTGTTTCAGATTCGTTGTTGTTTCTCTGATCGATTTTGCTACTGTTGTTGCCAATTGCTACCCACAACAACTCAAGTGATGCAGTCTGGTACTGTAGTTGATTAGCACTGACTGTTTGGCTAAAGTAGAAATTAGGCAGCCCATCGCTGCAGGTGCCCCCACACAGGCTAAAAGCCAGAAGGCAGGGGACTCGTACAATACAAGGTGCTTAGAAAGATGCTTATAGTAAAATGAACTAAGCTCTTTTAGACATCGATGCTTATTTCTACAGAAAAAATGTTTAGTTAAGTGTACGCCTTTTATAAATAAGCATCGGTGTTTAGAGAAAGACGGGTTTATTTTTCTAAACATCTCCCGTAAGCACGGACGTGACGCTCCCTCGTACGTTCAGTAAAATAAGTGAACGTCAAGCGGGCGTCTGGGCAGAACGTTGATGGAATAGATCGCACGAAACAGATCTTAATCGCGCGCATGCACATGCACTTTAGGGGTGTTAACATTTACCGATAAGACCATATGTAATGCACGATGCTTAGGGAGGTACTCGTGTAAGAGAAAAAACAATTTTTTAAGCACATGTGTTTGCTTCTGAACTACTCCCTCCGTTCCTAAATATTTGTCTTCTTAGAGATTTCAAATAGTCACCACATATGGATGTATATAGACATATTTTAGAGTGTAGATTCACTCATTTTGTTTCGTATGTAGTCATCATTTGAAACCTCTAAAAAGACAAATATTTAGGAACGGATGGAGTAGAGATGAGTAAGTAGCATTGGTGCTACAGAAATAAGCATCCGTAAAATCGGTTTATATTTATAAGCATCTTACATTGTATAAAGCCTAAGATGGTCTTTTCTCATTCATTTCATGTCACTAGGAGTAGACAAATATATATTATACAAATAGTGTATCAACATATACAGATTAAAGAAAATACAACCCATGCATTACCAATCCTTAGTGCTAATACCACATCCATATCAGGAAAAAAAAGAGCACATCCAACAACCAAATAGTCATATAATCATGGACTTCCTGTATGAGATATGCCCTAGAGGCAATAATAACTGTTGTTATTTGCGAACTAACATGTGGTTGGATGGTTAGAGAGACAATTGTATCCCCAATCCACCAGAGTTCAAGTCCTGGTGCTCGCATTATTCCTGGTTTCATTTCAGGTTTTCGACTTTGTAAATCTCAAGATGATATGCCGGCTCAATCTTTCAAAGATACTCATAAGGGTAGCGTGTGCGTGTGTGCGTTCATAGGGGTGAATGCATGCGTGTATGTATGAACGCTTGCGTCTGTACTTTGTTCAAAAAAAAGTAACTATTGTTATTTATCTTCAAGTTTGTAATTGATTTTTATGTTCTTTGCTAAAATTGCGATGGTCCTTGAGCCAGTATATCCATAAAGGATCGGAGGAAAACCCATGTGCATGTGTGGAATAATAAACGGTAAAATATATTCCTAGTCGTGCCTCTAAGACTAGCTCAAGCGCTGCATGATGATCACGTTTCTATGATCATGGGCATTGACTATGCCGACAATTTTGAAGACACAATGTTATAAGAACACTTGTGTTGAATTGACCCATATTAATGTTATGCTATGAGATACATTCGTCACAAGTTAATGGTTTTATAACACTGAGAAAATTAGTGTTTTCATAATTCCTTAGACCATGAGAGTATCGAGTTCCACCATACTTGCTTCATGAACTTTGGGGTTTGTTCCATAACAGGATGGCTATTATGGCGGTTTTCGGGTTCATGGAAAAGCATGACAGGGGACTAGATAGCTCAAGATTTGAATTTACTCCTCTAACGGTGGAGAGATATCCTTTGGGCCCTCTTAGTGCTATGGTATCCATCATCGTTTGGCCAGACACACCGTGATTTGATCAAGGGGATGCCAGAACGCGAGTACAAAAAAAGAGAACAAAACCGGTAACGAGGAAACAGGCATAGTGAAAAAGTTGTTGATTCACATGGATGCTATTAAATCTCACCTCAAGTATTTGTAACATATCGCGAGGCAACAGGAACAACATTCGGTAATTACAGGTTCGCTCGAATATTCATTCGTGTGGGTATGGGGATCAATTTGGATGTCCACGTTCTGCTATTGATCATGGAAAAGTATTAAAATCAACCGGCTGATTACAACGCGGTTTAAACCTCCTTGAGGCGTCGACACGTGCCCCTCTCGGCCCGTTGCTTCCCTTCCCACCTTATCCTTTGCAAAGCGCTCCTCTCCACTCGCCCCCTTCCTCAGCTTCTTCCTCTCTTTTCCCCTCCACGAGCTCTCCCCTCATCTGCAGCAGGGAAGAGGCGACGCTGGTCAACCCCGACATCGTCCGCGTGCTACACGGTGAAGCTCTCGCTAGGGGCTGCAATGGCGATCGACGGTGTTGCACGCGATGAAGCACCCACCATCGCTGTCGTGTGTTGCGCCACATCATCCGCCCGTCGCCACCATGCGCTTCAACGCAGCAACACCGCTGACGTTGCTCTCCGTTGGAGGACCGCCGACGCAGTGAAGTTTCACGGAGGCCATCGGTAGTTGGAGCTTCGACGGGGCCGCCGGTGCTGCCATGGAGTACTAGCATGCACCGGTGGCGCTGCAGTGAAGTTCGGCCGATGGCACGTCGGGGTGCTGCGATGGAGCTCGCCGCGCCGTGCTTGGCGTTGCATTGAAACATCGCCGGACGCTGTCGGGTGTTGTAATGGAGCACCAATGGAGCGCCGATGCCGCTACAGTGAAGAATCACCGGTGACGTCGGGTGCTGCATTGAAGCTCGCCGCGCCAGCGTGCCGCTGCAGTGAAACATCGCCGGACGCGGTCGAGTGATGCGATGGAGCACCAGTCCGCTGCAGTGAAGCATCGCCGGCGACGTCAGGTGCTGCGTTGGAGCTCGTCGCGCCGACTTGGCGCTGCAGTGAAGCTTCGCCGGCGGTCGTCAAGTGGAGCATCCCTGCGGGCCGGTGAGGGGTGTGCCTCCTCCTACGAGTCGGGCGGCGCTGCTCCCGATGAAGATGCGCTTCGTTACGATGAGAGGAGGGCGAACCGGCCTTTGGCGTTGACTGAGACCAACGGGTGGCGGTCGATGGATCTGATGGTCCAGGACCAGACTGATTTCCTGGGGAAATCAGTCGGATGATTCGTAGCACACGCCATTGATCATTGATCAGAAAAGTTCTGGTCATGTCTATACTTCACGGAACCTACAGTGTCACACACTTAAGGGTCATCTATTTGCTAAGTAATAGACAGCGAGTCTGGGAGATTGTTCCAGAAAAGTTTCGAAGACGACAAAAAAAATTCAGAGAGAAAGAACGGAAATGTTCTGTAGACAAACTACATACCGGAAATATTTTGGAACGCATCAAGAATTATTTTAGTGGGTACCGGAAATATTCTGGACCTTCTGAAATTTTTCCAGATTTCTCAGACACTGAAAATATTTCATGAAAAAGTTTTCATGAATAGTGGAGTGAATAGTGGTAACACAATTAGGGTACAACCACTATTTGGTGGCTTTTGGAAAGCCACCTTTTAGGGCTTTGCCCCAAAAGTCAAGGGGGTGACATGGGGTGGTAGGACTCCCTGTGTGTGTGGGAGGGGGGCACTAAAGGTGGCCGGCCAAGGGAGGAGCCCCTTCATGGAGCTCCACTTCCCTTCCCCTTTTGCCCTTATGAAGGAAAAATCACATGTTTTTTTTTTGGTATTTCCAAGTGCCACTCTACCCCTTGCCTCACACTATTAATAGAGGTGGAGTCAGCTCTCCAAACTCACTCAAGTACTCTCATACACTCCCTTAAAAAGTTCTCTCATACACATGTGAAAGCACAAGTGCTCCCTGGGTGATTTTGGTAATTAATGTTAACATATCTCTTGTTGGACTAACACTTTTACCTAGTATGTTTCAGACAAGTTCAACAATGGAGTGGCATGGACTAGAGGATGTGGAACCCCTTCAAGATGCTAACGACAAAGGATTGGCTCAAGCTCCAAGCTCAAGACTCTACATTTTATATTTTAGTGCTCCACGATCACATTGAGTCTATAGGAAAAGCCAATACTATCAAGAGGGGATGAGGTGTTGCTTAATGGCTTACTTGCTCAAAGTGCTTAGTGATATGCTCCAAAGCCCTCAACTACTTTCCCGCATCCACATATGTCCTAAACCAAAAAGTCTAACTCGGCCCTACCGATTCTTTCTATCCGGCGTCACCGAGTTTAGATGTCTTAGCCACTGCCACAAACCCTAGGCAAATCGGTCTCACCGATAGGGATTTCGGTCTCACCGAGATGGAATTGTAATCTCTCTGTGTATGTCCATTACCAAAATCGGTCTCACCGAGTTTGAGTAATCGGTACTACCGAGATTACAATGCAAACTCTCTGGTTAGCTTATTACCAAAATCGGTCCAACCGAGTTTGTGTAATCGGTCCTACCGAGTTTGCCTGACCAACTCTCTGGTTAGCTTATTACCAAAATCGGTCCCACCGAGTTTGTGTAATCGGTCTCACCGAGATTACGTTATGCCCTAACCCTAACCATATCGGTCCTACCGAGTTGCATGTCGGTCCCACCGAAAATCCTAACGGTCACTAGATTTGCTAAATCGGTCCGACCGAGTTCTTCAATTGGGTCCCACCGAGTTTGGCAAGTTGTGTGTAACGGTTAATATTTTGTGTGGAGGCTATATATACCCCTCCACCCACTCTTAATTCATGGAGAGAGCCATCAGAACGAACCTACACTTCCAACATATATTTTCTGAGAGAGAACCACCTACTCATGTGTTGAGGCCAATATATTCCATTCCTACCATATGAATCTTGATCTCTAGCCTTCCCCAAGTTGCTTTCCACTCAAATCTTCTTTCCACCAAATCCAAATCCTGTGAGAGAGAGAGTTGAGTGTTGGGGAGACTATCATTTGAAGCACAAGAGCAAGTAGTTCATTATCAACACACCATTTGTTACTTCTTGGAGAGTGGTGTTTCCTAGATTGGCTAGGTGTCACTTGGGAGCCTCCGACAAGATTGTGGAGTTGAACCAAGGATTTTGTAAGGGCAAGGAGATCGCCTACTTCATGAAGATCTATCGCTAGTGAGGCAAGTCCTTCGTGGGCGACGGCCATGGTGGGATAGACAAGATTGCTTATTCGTGGACCCTTCGTGGGTGAAGCCCTCTGTGGACTCACGCAACCGTTACCCTTCGTGGGTTGAAGTCTCCATCAACGTGGATGTATGATACGTCCATTTTGCATCATGCTTTTATATCAATATTTATTGCATTATGGGCTGTTATTTCACATTATGTCACAATACTTATGGCTATTCTCTCTTATTTTACAAGGTTTACATGAAGAGGGAGAATGCCGGCAGCTGGAATTCTGGGCTGGAAAAGGAGCAAATATTGGAGGCCTATTCTATGCAACTCCAAAAGTCCTGAAACTCCATGGAATATCTTAAAATAAATAAAGAAAATCATCGCCAAAGATGAAGGCCAGGGGGCCCACACCCTGCTCACGAGGGTGGGCCCCCCTGGGCGCGCCCCCCTACCTCATGGGCCCCCTGGTGGCTCTCCGATGCCCATCTTCTCCTATATGAAGTCTTTCGATGAGAAAAAAATAGAAGGCAACCTTTCGGGACGAGACTCCGCCGCCACGAGGCGGAACCTTGGCGGAACCAATCTAGGGCTCCGGCAGAGCTGTTCTGCCGGGGACACTTCCCTCCGGGTGGGGGAAATCATCACCATCGTCATCACCAAAGCTCCTCTCATCGGGAGAGGGCAATCTCCATCAACATCTTCACCAGCACCATCTCATCTCCAAACCCTAGTTCATCTCTTGTATCCAATTCTTGTCTCCAAGTCCGGGATTGGTGCTAGTAGGTTGCTAGTAGTGTTGATTACTCCTTGTAGTTGATGCTAGTTGGTTTATTTGGTGGAAGATCATATGTTCAAATCCTTTATGCACATTATTACCCCTCTAATTATGAACATGAATATGCTTTGTGAGTAGTTACGTTTGTTCCTGAGGACAAGGGAGAAGTCTTGCTATTAGTAGTCATGTGAATTTGGTATTCGTTCGATATTTTGATAAGATGTATGTTGTCTAACCTCTAGTGGTGTTATGTGAACGTCGACTACATAACACTTCACCATTATTTGGGCCTAGAGGAAGGCATTGGGAAGTAATAAGTAGATGATGGGTTGCTAGAGTGACAGAAGCTTAAACCCTAGTTTATGCGTTGCTTCGTAAGGGGCTGATTTGGATCCATATGTTTCATGCTATGGTTAGGTTTACCTTAATACTTTTGTTGTAGTTGCGGATGCTTGCAATAGAGGTTAATCATAAGTGGGATGCTTGTCCAAGTAAGGGCAGTACCCAAGCACCGGTCCACCCACATATCAAATTATCAAAGTACCGAACGCGAATCATATGAGCGTGATGAAAACTAGCTTGACGATATTCCCATGTGTCCTCGGGAGCGCTTTTCCTATTATAAGAGTTCGTCCAGGCTTGTCCTTTGCTACAAAAAGGATTGGGCCACCTTGCTGCACTTTATTTACTTTTGTTACTTGTTACTCATTACAATTTATCCTATCACAAAACTATCTGTTACCACTTATTTCAGTACTTGTAGAGAATACCTTGCTGAAAACCGCTTATCATTTCCTTCTGCTCCTCCTTGGGTTCGACACTCTTACTTATCGAAAGGACTACGATAGATCCCCTATACTTGTGGGTTATCAAGACTCTTTTCTGGCGCCGTTGCCGGGGAGTGAAGCGCCTTTGGTAAGGAAAAATTTATTTAGTGTGCTGAAATTTTCTGTCACTTGTTACTATGGAAAGTAATTGTCTGAGGGGCTTGTTCAGGGTATGTTCACCCCGTCCAGTAGAGCAAAGAGTTTCTCCTAACCTACTCAACCTACTGAACCTGTTGAAAATGAAACTCCTTTTGAGATTCCTTCAGGTATGATGGAAAAACTGCTAGCTAACACTTTTACATGAGATGGAACAAAGCATCCTGATGAACATCTACGCTATGTGGATGATGTTTGTGGACTATTTAAGCTTGCAGGTATACCCGATGATGTTGTTAAGAAGAAGGCCTTCCCTTTATCTTGTAAGGGAGACACATTGACATGGTATAGGCTATGTGATGATATGAGATCATGGAACTATAAAAGATTGAAATTGGAATTTCATCAAAAGTATTACCCTATGCATCTTGTTCATCGTGATCACAATTATATATATAATTTTTGGCCTCGCGAAGGAGAAAGCATCGCTCAAGCTTGGGGGAGGCTTAAATCAATGTTATATTCATGCCCCAATCATGAGCTCTCAAGAGAAGTAATTATGCAAAGTTTTTATGCTCGGTTTTCTGATAACAATCACATCATGCTCGATACTTCTTGTGCTAGCTCTTTTATGATGAAGACTATTGAATTTAGATGGAATTTATTGGATAGAATTAAACGCAACTCTGAAGATTGGGACCTCGACGAAGGTAAGGAGTCATGTATGACACCTAAGTTTGATTGTGTTAAGTCTATTATGGATACCGATATTTTCCGTAAGTTTAGCACTAAATATGGACTTGACTCTGAGATAGTAGCTTCTTTCTGTGAATCTTTTGCTACTTATGTTGATCTCCCCAAGGAGAAGTGGTTTAAATATCATCCTCCCATAGAAGTAAAAGTAGCTGCACCTATCAAAGTTGAAGAAAAGACTGTCACTTATAATGATCCTATTGTTCCCACTTCTTATGTTGAGAAACCACCTTTTCCCATTAGAATGAAGGATCATGCTAAAGCTTCAATTGTTGTTCGTAAAAGCAATATTAGAACTTATACACCTCCTGAGCAAGTCAATGTAGAACCCAATATTGCTATTGTTAAAGATCTCTTGTCTAATAATATTGATGGGCATGTTATTTAATTCTGCGGTGAAACTGCTAGAATTGCTAAACCTTGTGCTAGAGATAAACATAGACCTATGGTAGGCGTGCCTGTTATTTCTGTTAAAATAGGAGATCATTGTTATCATGGCTTATGTGATATGGGTGCTAGTGCTAGTGTTATACCCATTGACTTATACAAAGAAATTATGCATGATATTGCACTTGCTGAGTTAGAAGATATTGATGTTACAATTAAACTTGCCAATATAGATACTATAATCTGCAATGGGAATTGTTAGAGATGTTGAAGTCTTGTGTGGAAAAACCAAATATCCCGCTGATTTTCTTGTTCTTGGTTCTCCAAAAGATAGCTTCTGTCCCATTATATTTGGTAGACCCTTCTTGAATACTGTTAATGCTAAGATAGACTACGAAAAGAATATTATTACTGTTGGCTTGGATGATATGGTTCATGAGTTTAATTTCTCTAAATTTAGTAAACAACATCGTGAGGAAGAATTGCCTAGTAAGGATGAAATTATTGGTCTTGCTTCTATTGCTGTACCTCCTAGTGATCCTTTAGAACACTATTTGCTAGACCATGAAAATGATATGTTCATGAATGAAAGAAGGGAAATAGATGAAGTATTCTTTAAACAGGAACCTATTCTGCAACACAATTTGCCTGTTGAAATCCTAGGGGATCCTCCTCCACCCAAGGGTGATCCCGTGTTTGAGCTTAAACCGTTGCCTGATAATCTTAAATATGCTTATCTTGATGAAAAAAAATATATCATGTCATTATTAGTGCTAACCTTTCAAAGCATGAAGAACAAAGATTATTGAAAACTCTGAAGAAGCACCGTGCCGCTATTGGATATACTCTGGATGATCTTAAGGGCATCAGTCCCACTCTATGTCAACATAAAATAAATTTGGAAGCGGATGCCAAACCAGTTTGTGATCTTCAACGACGTTTGAATCCTAAAATGAAAGAAGTGGTAAGAAAGGAAATACTCAAGCTTCTGGAGGCAGGTATAATTTATCTCGTTGCTGATAGTCAGTGGGTAAGTCCTGTCCATTGTGTCCCTAAGAAGGGAGGTATTACTGTTGTCCCTAATGATAAAGACGAATTGATTCCGCAAAGAATTATCACAGGTTATAGGATGCTAATTGATTTCCGCAAATTAAATAAAGCTACTAAGAAAGATCATTACCCCTTACCTTTTATTGATCAAATGCTAGAAAGATTATGTAAACATACACATTATTGCTTTCTAGATGGTTATTCTGGTTTCTCTCAAATACCTGTGTCGGCTAAAGATCAATCAAAGACTACTTTTACATGCCCTTTTGGTACTTTTGCTTATAGACGTATGCCTTTCGGTTTATGTAATGCACCTGCTACCTTTCAAAGATGCATGATGGCTATATTCTCTGACTTTTGCGAAAAGATTTTTGAGGTTTTCATGGACGACTTTTCCGTCTATGGTTCCTCTTTTGATGATTGCTTGAGCAATCTTGCTCGAGTTTTGCAGAGATGTGAAGAAACTAATCTTGTCTTGAATTGGGAAAAGTGCCACTTTATGGTTAATGAAGGTATTGTCTTGGGGCACAAAGTTTCTGAAAGAGGTATTGAAGTTGATAAAGCCAAGGTTGATGCTATTCAAAAGATGCCATGTCCCAAGGACATCAAAGGTATAAGAAGTTTCCTTGGTCACGCCGGATTTTATAGGAGGTTCATTAAGGACTTCTCAAAAATTTCTCTGCCTCTCACTAATTTACTACAAAAAGATGTACCATTTATCTTTGATGATGACTGTGTAGAAGCATTTGAAATTCTTAAGAAAGCATTAGTCTCTGCACCTGTTGTTCAGCCACCTGATTGGAATTTACCCTTTGAAATTATGTGTGATGCTAGTGATTATGCTGTAGGTGTTGTTCTAGGGCAAAGAGTTGATAAGAAATTAAATGTTATCCATTATGCTAGTAAGACTCTAGACAATGCTCAAAGAAATTATGCTACTACCGAAAAGGAACTTTTAGCAGTTGTATTTGCTTGTGATAAATTCAGACCCTATATTGTTGATTCTAAAGTAACTATTCACACAGATCATGCTGCTATTAAATATCTTATGGAAAATAAAGATGCAAAACCTAGACTTATTAGATGGGTTCTCTTGCTGCAAGAATTTGATTTGCATATTGTTGATAGAAAAGGAGCTGAGAACCTCATTGCAGACAACTTATCTAGGTTAGAGAATGTTCTTGATGACCCACTGCCTATTGATGATAGCTTTCCTGATGAACAATTAAATGTCATAAGCACTTCTCGTAGCACTCCATGGTATGGTGATTATGCTAATTATATTGTTGCTAAATTTGTACCACCTAGCTTCACATACCAACAAAAGAAAAAGTTTTTCTTGTTGGAAATATGCCCTAGAGGCAATAATAAAATGGTTATTATTATATTTCTCTGTTCATGATAATTGTCTATTATTCATGCTATAACTGTGTTATCTGGAAATCATAATACACGTGTGAATACATAGACCACAACAAGTCCCTAGTGAGCCTCTAGTTGACTAGCTCGTTGATCAACAGATAGTCATGGTTTCCTGACTATGGGCATTGGATGTCATTGATAACGGGATCACATCATTAGGAGAATGATGTGATGGACAAGACCCAGTTCTAAGCATAGCTCAAAGATCGTGTAGTTCGTTTAGCTAGAGCTTTTCCAATTGTCGAGTATCATTTCCTTAGACCATGAGATTGTGCAACTCCCGGATACCGTAGGAGTGCTTTGGGTGTGCCAAACATCACAACGTAACTGGGTGACTATAAAGGTACACTATGGGTATCTCCGAAAGTGTCTGTTGGGTTGGCACGAATCGAGACTGGGATTTGTCACTCCGTATGACGGAGAGGTATCTCTGGGCCCACTCGGTAATGCATCATCATAATGAGCTCAATGTGACCAAGTGTCTGGTCACGAGATCATGCATTACGGTACGAGTAAAGTGACTTGCCGGTAATGAGACTAAACGAGGTATTGGGATACCGACGATCGAGTCTCGGGCAAGTAACGTACTGATTAACAAAGGGAATTGAATACGGGGTTGATTGAATCCTCGACATCGTGGTTCATCCGATGAGATCATCGAGGAGTATGTGGGAGCCAACATGGGTATCCAGATCCCGCTGTTGGTTATTGACCGGAGAGGAGTCTCGGTCATGTCTGCATGTCTCCCGAACCCGTAGGGTCTACACACTTAAGGTTCGGTGACGCTAGGGTTGTAGAGATATTAGTATGCAGCAAACCGAAAGTTGTTCGGAGTCCCGGATGAGATCCCAGACGTCACGAGGAGTTCCGAAATGGTCCGGAGGTGAAGAATTATATATAGGAAGTGCTGTTTCGGCCATCGGGAGAATTTCGGGGGTCACCGGTATTGTACCGGGACCACCGGAAGGGTCCCGGGGGTCCACCGGGTGGGGCCACCTATCCCGGAAGGCCCCGTGGGCTGAAGTGGGGAGGGGACCAGCCCCTGGTGGGCTGGTGCGCCCCCCCTTGGGCCCCCCTACGCCTAGGGTTGGGAACCCTAGGGGAGGGAGCGCCTCCACTTGCCTTGGGGGGCAAGGCTCCCCCTTGGCCGCCGCCCCCCCTAGGAGACCCCATCTCCTAGGGCCGGCGCCCCCTGGGGACCCTATATAAAGAGGGGGGAGGGAGGGCAGCCTCACCCTTGCTCCTGGCGCCTCCCTTCCCCCTTGCTACACCTCCTCCTCCCGCAGACGCTTGGCGAAGCCCTGCCGGGTCCCTGCTGCATCCACCACCACACTGTCGTACTGCTGGATCTTCATCAACCTCTCCTTCCCCCTTGCTGGATCAAGAAGGAGGATACGTCACGCTAACCGTATGTGTGTTGAACGCGGAGGTGCCGTCCATTCGGCGCTAGGATCTCCGATGATTTGGATCACGACGTGAATGACTCCCTCAACCCCGTTCTCTTGAATGCTTTCGCTCGCGATCTACAAGGGTATGTAGATGCACTCTTCTCTCTCGTTGCTGGATGAACTCATAGATTGATCTTGGTGAACGTAGGAAATTTTTTATTTTATGCAACGTTCCCCAATAGTGGCATCATGAGCTAGGTCTATGCGTAGTTCTCTTTGCATGAGTAGAACACAATTTGTTGTGGGCGTAGATGTTGTGAACCTTCTTGCCACTACTAGTCTTATTTTGCTTCAATGGTATTGTGGGATGAAGCGTCCCGGACCGACCTTACATGTACGCTTACGTGAGACAGGTTCCACCGACTGACATGCACTAGTTGCATAAGGTGGCTAGCGGGTGTCTGTCTCTCCCACTTTAGTTGGAGCGGATTCGATGAAAAGGGTCCTTATGAAGGGTAAATAGAAGTTGGCAAATCACGTTGTGGCTTTAACGTAGGTAAGAAAACATTCTTGCTAGATCACCTATAGAAGCCACGTAAAAACTTGCAACAACAATTAGAGGACGTCTAACTTGTTTTTGCAGCAAGTGTCTTGTGATGTGATATGGCCAAAGTTGTGATGAATGATGAATGATATATATGTGATGTATGAGATCATGTTCTTGTAATAGGAATCACGACTTGCATGTCGATGAGTATGACAACCGGCAGGAGCCATAGGAGTTGTCTTTATTTTTTGTATGACCTGCGTGTCATTGAGAAACGCCATGTAAATTACTTTACTTTATTGCTAAACGCGTTAGCCATAATAGTAGAAGTAATAGTTGGCGAGCAACTTCATGGAGACACGATGATGGAGATCATGATGATGGAGATCATGGTGTTATGCCGGTGACGAAGATGATCATGGAGCCCCGAAGATGGAGATCAAAGGAGCTATATGATATTGGCCATATCATGTCACTATTATGATTGCATGTGATGTTTATCATGTTTTTTCATCTTGTTTACTTAGAACAATGGTAGCAAGTAAGATGATCCCTCATAATAATTTCAAGAAAAGTGTTCCCCCTAACTGTGCACCGTTGTGAAGGTTCGTTGTTTCGAAGCACCACGTGATGATCGGGTGTGATAGATCCTAACGTTCGAATACAACGGGTGTAAGCCAGATTTACACATGCAATACACTTAGGTTGACTTGACGAGCCTAGCATGTACAGACATGGCCTCAGAACACGGAAGACCAAAAGGTCGAGCATGAGTCGTATAGAAGATATGATCAACATGAAGATGTTCACCGATGTTAACTAGTCCGTCTCATGTGATGATCAGACACGGCCTAGTTGACTCGGATCATGTTTCACTTAGATGACTAGAGGGATGTCTGTCTAAGTGGGAGTTCATTAAATAATTTGATTAGATGAACTTAATTATCATGAACTTAGTCTAAAATCTTTACAATATGTCTTGTAGATCAAATGGCCAACGCTCATGTCCACCTGAACTTCAACGCGTTCCTAGAGATAACCAAGCTGAAAGACAATGGCAGCAACTATACGGACTGGGTCCGGAACCTGAGGATCATCCTCATAGCAGCCAAGAAAGATTATGTCCTAGAAGCGCCGCTAGGTGAAGCACCAATCCCAGAGAACCAAGACGTTATGAACGCTGGGCAGTCTCGTGCTGATGATTACTCTCTCGTTTAGTGCGGCATGCTTTACAGCTTAGAATCGGGTCTCCAAAAGCGTTTTGAGCAACACGGAGCATATGAGATGTTCGAGGAGCTGAAAATGGTTTTCCAAGCTCATGCCCGGGTCGAGAGATATGAAGTCTCCGACAAATTCTTCAGCTGTAAGATGGAGGAAAATAGTTCTGTCAGTGAGCACATACTCAAGATGTCTGGGTTGCACAACCGCTTGACTCAGCTGGGAGTTAATCTTCTGGATGACGCAGTCATTGACAGAATCCTTCAGTCGCTTCCACCGAGCTACAAGAGCTTTGTGATGAACTTCAATATGCAGGGGATGGAAAAGACCATTCCTGAGGTATATTCAATGCTGAAATCAGCGGAGGTGGAGATCAAAAAGGAACATCAAGTGTTGATGGTGAATAATACCACTAAGTTCAAGAAGGGCAAGGGTAAGAAGAACTTCAAGAAGGACGGCAAGGAAGTTGCCGCGCCTGGTAAGCCAGTTGCCAGGAAGAAGTCAAGCAATGGACCCAAGCCCGAGACTGAGTGCTTTTATTGCAAGGGAAGTGGTCACTGGAAGCGGAACTGCCCCAAGTACTTAGCGGACAAGAAGGCCGGCAAAACCAAAGGTATATGTGATATACATGTAATTGATGTGTACCTTACCAGTGCTCGTAGTAGCTCCTGGGTATTTGATACCAGTGTGGTTGCTCATATTTGTAACTCAAAGCAGGAGCTGCGGAATAAGCAGAGACTGGCGAAGGACGAGGTGACGATGCGCGTCGGGAATGGTTCCAAGGTCGATGTGATCGCCATCGGCACGCTGCCTCTACATTTACCTACGGGATTAGTTTTGAACCACAATAATTGTTATTTAGTACCATCTTTGAACATGAACATTGTATCAGGATCTCGTTTAATTCGAGATGGCTACTCATTTAAATCCGAGAATAATGGTTGTTCTATTTATATGAGTGATATGTTTTATGGTCATGCCCCGCTGGTGAATGGTTTATTCTTAATGAATCTCGAGCGTATGTTACACATATTCATTGTGTGAATACCAAAAGATGTAAAGTTGATAACAATAGTCCCACATACTTGTGGCACTGCCGCCTTGGTCACATTGGTGTCAAGCGCATGAAGAAGCTCCATGCTGATGGACTTTTAGAGTCTCTAGATTATGAATCGTTTGACACATGCGAGCCATGCCTCATGGGCAAGATGACCAAGACTCCGTTCTCCGAAACATGGAGTGAGCAACCAACTTATTGGAAATTATACATACTAATGCGTGCGGTCCAATGAGCGTTGAGGCTCGCGGAGGATATCGTTATGTTCTCACTCTCACTGATGACTTGAGTAGATATGGGTATGTCTACTTGATGAAACACAAGTCTGAGACCTTTGAAAAGTTCAAGGAATTTCAGAATGAGGTAGAGAATCAACATGACCGAAAGATAAAGTTCCTACGATCAGATCATGGGGGAGAATATTTAGGTCACGAATTTGGTACGCACTTAAGAAAATGTGGAATCATTTCACAACTCACGCCGCCTGGAACACCTCAGCGAAATGGTGTGTCCGAACATCGTAATCGCACTCTATTGGATATGGTGCGATCTATGATGTCACTTACTGATTTACCGCTATCATTTTGGGGATACGCTCTAGAGACAGCTACATTCACTTTAAATAGGGCACCGTCTAAATCCGTTGAGACGACCGTATGAATTATGGTTTGGGAAGAAACCTAAGCTGTCGTTTCTAAAAGTTTGGGGATGCGATGCTTATGTCAAGAAACTTCAACCTGAGAAGCTCGAACCCAAGTCGGAAAAATGCGTATTCATAGGATACCCTAAGGAAACCATAGGGTATACTTTCTACTTAAGATCCGAAGGCAAGATCTTTGTTGCCAAGAACGGGTCCTTTCTGGAGAAAGAGTTTCTCTTGAAAGAATTAAGTGGGAGGAAAGTAGAGCTTGATGAAGTACTACCTCTTGAAACGGTGAGTAGTGCAACTCAAGAAAATGTTCCTGTGGTGCCAGCACCGACAAGAGAGGAAGTTAATGATGATGATCAAGATACTTCGGATCAAGCTCCTACTGAACTTCGAAGGTCCACAAGGACACGTTCCGCACCAGAGTGGTACGGCAATCCTGTCTTGGAAATCATGTTGTTGGACAACGGTGAACCTTTGAACTATGAAGAAGCGATGGCGGGCCCAGACTCCAACAAATGGCTTGAAGCCATGCAATCCGAGATAGGATCCATGTATGAAAATAAAGTGTGGACTTTGACAGACTTTCCCGATGATCGGCGAGCGATAGAAAACAAATGGATCTTTAAGAAGAAGACGGACGCGGATGGTAATGTTACCATATATAAAGCTCGACTTGTCGCTAAGGGTTATCGACAAGTTCAAGGGATTGACTACGATGAGACATTCTCTCCCGTAGCGAAGCTGAAGTCCGTCCGAATCATGTTAGCAATTGCCACATACTATGATTATGAGATATGGCAAATGGACGTCAAAACGGCATTCCTTAACGGTCACCTTAAGGAAGAACTATATATGATGCAGCCGGAAGGTTTTGTCGACCCTAAGAATGCTAACAAGGTATGCAAGCTCCAGCGATCCATTTATGGGCTGGTGCAAGCATCTCGGAGTTGGAACATTCATTTTAATGAGATGATTAAAGTGTTTGGGTTTATGCAGACTTATGGAGAAGCCTGCGTTTACAAGAAAGTGAGTGGGAGCTCTGTAGCATTTCTCATATTATTTATGTGGATGACATACTTTTGATGGGAAATGATATAGAACTTTTGGACAACATAAAGGCCTACTTGAATAAGTGTTTTTCAATGAAGGACCTTGGAGAAGCTGCTTACATATTAGGCATCAAAATCTATATAGATAGATCGAGATGCCTCATAGGTCTTTCACAAAGCACATACCTTGATAAGATATTGAAGAAGTTCAATATGGATCAGTCCAAGAAGGGGTTCTTGCCTGTGTTGGAAGGTGTGAAATTGAGCTCGGCTCAATGCCCGACCATGGCAGAAGATAAAGAAGAGATGAGTGTCATCCCCTACGCCTCAGCCATAGGGTCTATCATGTATGCCATGACCTGTACCAGACCTGATATAAACCTTGCCATAAGTTTGGTAGGAAGGTACCAAAGTAATCCCGGCAAGGAACACTGGACAGCGGTCAAGAACATCCTTAAGTACCTGAAAAGGACTAAGGACATGTTTCTCGTATATGGAGGTGACGAAGAGCTCGTCATAAAGGGTTACGTCGACGCTAGCTTCGACACAGATCTGGATGACTCTAAGTCACAAACCGGATACATGTATATTTTGAATGGTGGGGCAGTAAGCTGGTGCAGTTGTAAGCAGAGCGTCGTGGCGGGATCTACATGTGAAGCGGAGTACATGGCAGCCTCGGAGGCAGCGCATGAAGCTATCTGGGTGAAGGAGTTCATCACCGACCTAGGAGTCATACCCAATGCGTCGGGGCTAATCGCACTCTTCTGTGACAACACTGGAGCTATTGCACTTGCCAAGGAGCCCAGGTTTCACAAGAAGACCAGGCACATCAAGCGTCGCTTAAACTCCATACGTGAAAATGTTCAAGATGGAGACATAGATATTTGTAAAGTACATACGGACCTGAATGTAGCAGATCCGTTGACTAAACCTCTCCCTGGGGCAAAACATGATCAACACCAGAATGCAATGGGTGTTCGATTAATCACAATGTAACTAGAATATTGACTCTAGTGCAAGTGGGAGTGTCGGTGTCAAAACCGGCGGATCTCGGGTAGGGGGTCCCAAGCAGTGCGTCTTAGGATCAATGGTAACAGGAGGCTAGGGACACGATGTTTTACCCAGGTTTGGGCCCTCTTGATGGAGGTAAAACCCTACATCTTGCTTGATTAATATTGATGATATGGGTAGTACAAGAGCAGATCTACCACGAGATCAAGGAGGCTAAACCCTAGAAGCTAGCCTATGGTATGATTGTTGTTGTATATGTCTATCGACTAGCCTGGCCCCGGTTTATATAATGCACCAGGGGCCTAGGATAACAAGAGTCGTAGCCGAATACGCCGGTGGGGGAGGAGTCCTTGTCTTGATCGCCAAGTCTTGTGGAATCTTCCTTGTATGCGGCAACTGTCCGGACTGGCCCATGAGTATACGGCCATGGGGGTCCTCGGCCCAATCCAACTGATCGGGAGACAACGCGTTGAGTATCCCCTAGTCTAGGACACCGTCAGTAGCCCCCTGAACCGGTCTTCAAGTTAGGGACGCTCCTCGATTCTTCCGAACTGTTCTTCATCTTCGGTTGCCGGTCTTGAAAACTGGTTCAACAAATCTTCTCATCTTCTATCTTGAGGATCGCCGAAATGCATTCGACGAGTTTACACGTCGGGTATCCGAGGAGCCCCTTTAAGTTTCCGGCCTTTATCAATGCCTTGTTATTTTTATGCCACACCTCGGGTTTGAAGTTGTTCCCGGGCGGCAACGTCCTCTTGCGTCCGAGCTCCAACGCCGGACTGCATTCGAGGTATCTTTCGCAGCCGAGCACCAATGCCGGACTGCTTCCCAGCTCCAACGCCGGACTATGTATCCGAGCTCCAACGCCGGATTGTATCCAAGCTCCAACGCCGGACTCTATCTGAGGTGTCGTAAATCACCTTGGTTCAAAGAGGTTTGAAGGAGTTTAGCCGAGCTTAATGCTGGAAATGCCCTCTAAGGAGCCAACCACTTGCATCCGAGCTATATGCCGAACTGCTTCCGAGGTGGTTTAGCACCTCGGTCATGGGATGATTTTTGGTCAATATTTTTTATTGATGCAATTTATTCTCTGACGAGATATATAGCCAGTAGCCCTCAAGGTGTGTATCTGTCTAAAACCCGAGATGCACCTGAAGGATGACATAAGACCGCTGATCCTAGTAACCGCTGAGACTCAGGTTGATTTGCAAAATCGGCCTGAGGATGAAGTCCTAGCTCGACAAAATTCTTTGGGACACAAAAAGTGGCGTGCTCAGTCCTCGAGACTCAGGTTGGGTGTGGCCGACCAACCTGAGGATCAAAATCTCCTCGGAAACTGTATTGCACTTAAAATTTTCTGCATAGAACAGGTAATGCAGTAGCCTCCGAGACATTGGTCGATTGGCAACACCAGATCAGGGGATCGATGTGCCCCTTTAATATTTGTAAATAATAAGCCCGAAGCCCAGTAGCCCCCGAGCCTTAATGCGGGCACGGGAGGCCGAATTAAGGATCGATATCCATAGGAAAATCACAAATTATGTGTAATGACTCTATGTATCCAAGTACTTTATGTCATTAATGCTCGGATCCGCATTGTACAAAACTTTGTTGACCGACCATCGGCTTCCACCTCCTTGACCAATAGCCGAGGAGTGTTTATTCTACTATAAAGCCATTATGAGGGCAAAGGTTTACAACAAACAAGGCAATCTGGCCATACGGTTTTATAAACAAAGGTACGCGGAGAGACATGTTATATTACTGTTTAACAGAAGAAATGTCTTCCAAAGAAAATAGTCCCGCTATTGGTTCCTTTATTTGGGTTGTCATGCTAAGCATGATCATGAAACCTCAGCTCCAATGTAAGAGCAAAATATCGAGGATTTAGTTTGGGAGGCCAATTAATAGCCCCCGGTAGTGTTCAACGACAGTCGAGGTCAAGCTGTAAACACTTCGGCCATTGTTATGAATGGCCCGTTGTTTAACGTCGTCATCGGATCGCCGACCAGTTTACGCTTATTGTGACAGTCAGTTTTCGGCTTTCTCCACTGAGGTGCTTAACTATGTGAGCTGGAAGCACAATCGCAGTGGTTCTCCCTTTGCACACCTAGCCGAACAAAGCGGAACATAGGAGGCAAGCGCAGGAGCCGGGCAACCCAACTATTGACCGAAGACACAATTCGAAACCGATGCATATATAGCAATATCCGAGAATGTTTTTGCCGAATCTCTAAAGGTGTCCGGCGTTGCACTGCGAGACTTGTGCTGAAAACACACAAATAGTTTAAAAGTGCCATGGGCTCGAAAAGCCAAAAAACTTATTCAAAAGGTTAATGTCCGAACTAGATCAAGTGTTCGGTGCCAATCCGAAAATTGGACTTTAGAAAAAAAAGGTGCTTCTGCCGTGCTTTAACATGACACATCCTATCTCAAAACTTCAAGCGGGTCAGCCTACGGCTTCAACCTCCTATCCCGAAGGCGGAGTACTTCTTACTAGGCCAGTTTAGCAAACTAAACTCTAGCGGCTTTGAGAGAGAAATTAGGCTCCCCGGCTAGTGACCGCACACTTGTGTCGAAAAAAGGAGTGATAAATAATAATAAAAACTTTGCAACGACTAAGAAGAAAAACACTTATCATAAAACGGCTCATATAAATTTAAGAGCCCCCAAGTGACTTGGGTAAAAGAATGATTGCATGTACCGAAGTACTTATATCATATCTATGTTCAACCGAACTTTAAACGCGTCTTAACCGACCGTCGGCTTCTCCCTCTTCGGTCAAGGACCGAAAAGTGTTATGTACTCCATCTGTCGAGAATATCGACGGTGTTTCCAATAACCAGGCAATCAGGCCATAAGGCTGTAACAGACAAAGCGCGCTCAGGGAACTTATGCTATATTACTGCGAAGTGTAAGAAGCATCTTCGAAGAAAATAGTACCCCCACCGATACCTTTCTTCGGTGCTCATTGTTATTATGAGACTTGTGCAATAGATTTTTTGTACTCATGAGTTCCGTTGTGTGCCGACCATGATTGAAAACAATAAGAGCGCTAGCTTTCGGCTTCACCCAGTCTGAGGTCCGGCTCGGTGACCCGATCGTGACAATCGCAGAGGTGCTCCCTTTACTCCCTAGCCGAACAATCGGGAACGTAGGGGTAAGCACAGGAGCCAGGCAACCCAGCTTGCAAATCGCTTAAGTCAATATGGTGCATATTGTGGCGTAATACACGAACAAGGAACGAAGCCGTACAAGTATAACCATATGCAAGAGGAAAAAGCTTCATGAAGGAAGCCCCCAAGTAAACGGGGTATTTGAATTTGCGCGTCACAAACAAAGTTTGGACAAGGAAATTTTTACAAGCAACTTTTTTCCAAAAAAGTATAATGCTTGGTCGAGCCGAACACAAGTTAAAAATTTAAAACTTTGAGCATGAAGGCAACTTAGCTGGTTAATGTGTTCGGTATTGATGACGCGGTCCGAGCTTGATGCGGGACAAGGTTCCATCCCCAAGCCGGTCCCGAGGTGGCGGAGCAAAGAGCTCGGCACTCCGAAGTGGTGACATAGCACGGTCAATGCAGGACGGCAGGGTGATGCCGAAGTCCCCGGCATGGGGTAATGAAGTGTTGACGAAGCCCCCCGTCAAGCCGAGGTGACGCCAAAGGATATAGTCCGGCTGGATCATTTTCATGTGCACAAAAAATAGTGCAAACCGGAGATAATAGTAATAATAATAAATAAATAAAATCGTTGCATAACAAATAATTTATGCAAAGTGAGTAATAAAAGAAATATGGCCTGGCGCCGAAGTCAATGTCGATGCAGGGCGGCGGCGTGATGCGGTAAAGGCATGGCAAGGCCTGAATTCACAGGTCGGTTCGAGTTCCGGATGCGGCGTTCGCCGGACTATGTACGGAAACTGACCGAACCACCATGCGACCGTCGTTAATGCGGCCACCATTTGATAGACCTGCGTACATACGACGGACACACCAGAGTAATAATTCATTGGGAAAAATGAACCCTAACAAGCAAAAAATACTAGGATTAATAGCACCTGGCTTATTTGTTGTAGCAATCCGAAGAAAGGTGATTCCCAAAATTGGGACTCGATCCGCACACCTATCGCCTGATGGGCGATAAAGCAACGGCATGGCGATGCTGGCAAAGGTTGGCTCGCCGAGGCAAAGCCCTCGGTCCAGCTAACGTGACGGAGCTGGTCGGCCAGCGACGCCGAAGTCTCGGAGTAGGTTGATGAAGAGATGATGAAGCCCCCGGTCCAGCGATGCAGGTCGTGACGTGGTCGATGCGGCTTGATGAAGTGACCGTGTGGCGATGCAGGTGTGCCCGCTCCGTGTAATCCGTGGGGCGGCGATGTTGGTGACGATTTATCCTTCACGATGCCGAACTATTGTTCGGCTGGCCGAGATGATGATCCGAAGAAATTGAGCTCGGCTCAACAAAGCGACGACGTGTCTAACGCAGGTCGGCCGCCGTGGAGTGATGTTGTCGGGCTGGTTTGACACCGGCGCGACGGTGAAGTTCGTATTGCAAGAATACTTTTAATACTACTGGGATATGTTTGAGAATAAAACACAACACCCCATACGAAAACTTCCTTCAAAAAGGATGTCCGAGATCCCGTTCATAAAGAAGATGAATTCGGGTCGGATTCGTTCTCGCGCAGAAAACAGATCCAAAAAGTGATGCACTAATCGGAAGTTTCCCAGAGTTTGGACGGCCGGATCGAGCTGAATTTGTGGCAGGTGGTAGATATGGGAATTCCGCAGCAAATCAATGGTTGGATCCTCCAAAGGACATCCTAGCTAGATGCTGGATACCACGCCCTAAACTCGTCCGGATTCTCGTCCAGATTCAACAGGGCTCCGGTATATCGGAGATTGCCGGAGATTCCTCAATCGGAACTCGACAAAAATTTTGCAAGGTTGTTATAGACTTAATTCCACATAATTCCACCAAAGTAATCGTTTAGGCGACACTCGAGGAGTCGGTGGCGGCGGATACAAGTTTGTTGTCCAGAAAAACAGCACGGTCGCCTGAGGGCAATGTTGACATTGAGCCCCCGAGCTCCATGGATGACTCCTCCATGATCTTGATAGAGATCGGAGTTGGTGTTGATGAAGGCCCTCATCCGAACATGACGATCGGAGGTAGGGTGCATTCCTCGGTCAAGCCAAGGTGACCAGTCGAGCTGGTGACGAAGAAGCCGACATCGCAGTTGACCTTCAGTCGAGGCATTGATCCTTTCGCCGATCACACAGCGGAACTCTCAATGAAAGCACCAACATCGGTGTCAAAACCGGTGGATCTCGGGTAGGGGGTCCCGAACAGTGCGTCTTAGGATCAATGGTAACAGGAGGCTAGGGACACGATGTTTTAGCCCGATTCGGGCCCTCTTGATGGAGGTAAAACCCTACGTCCTGCTTGATTAATATTGATGATATGGGTAGTACAAGAGTAGATCTACCACGAGATCAAGGAGGCTAAACCCTAGAAGCTAGCCTATGGTATGATTGTTGTTGTATATGTCTATGGACTAGCCTGGCCCCGGTTTATATAATGCACCAGAGGCCTAGGATAACAAGAGTCGTAGCCGAATACGCCGGTGGGGGAGGAGTCCTTGTCTTGATCGCCAAGTCTTGTGGAATCTTCCTTGTATGCGGCAACTGTCCGGACTGGCCCATGAGTATACAGCCATGGGGGTCCTCGGCCCAATCCAACTGATCGGGAGACGACGCGTTGAGTACCCCCTAGTCCAGGACACCGTCAGAGAGACTGTTGGAAATATGCCCTAGAGGCAATAATAACATGGTTATTATTATATTTCTTTGTTCATGATAATTGTCTATTATTCATGCTATAACTGTGTTATCCGGAAATCGTAATACCCGTGTGAATACATAGACCACAACAAGTCCCTAGTGAGCCTCTAGTTAACTAGCTCGTTGATCAACAGACAGTCATGGTTTCCTGACTATGGGCATTGGATGTCACTGATAACGGGATCACATCATTAGGAGAATGATGTGATGGACAAGACCCAATTCTAAGCATAGCTCAAAGATCGTGTAGTTCGTTTAGCTAGAGCTTTTCCAATTGTAGAGTATCATTTCCTTAGACCATGAGATTGTGAAACTCCCGGATACCGTAGGTGTGCTTTGGGTGTGCCAAACGTCACAACGTAACTGAGTGACTATAAAGGTACACTACGGGTATCTCCGAAAGTGTCTGTTGGGTTGGCACGAATCGAGACTGGGATTTGTCACTCCGTATGACGGAGAGGTATCTTTGGGCCCACTCAGTAATGCATCATCATAATGAGCTCAATGTGACCAAGTGTCTGGTCACGGGATCATGCATTACGGTACGAGTAAAGTGACTTGCCGGTAACGAGACTAAACGAGGTATTGGGATACCGATGATCGAGTCTCGGGCAAGTAACGTACCGGTTGACAAAGGGAATTGAATACGGGGTTGATTGAATCCTCAACATCGTGGTTCATCCGATGAGATCATCGAGGAGTATGTGGGAGCCAACATGGGTATCCAGATCCCGCTGTTGGTTATTGACCGGATAGGAGTCTCGGTCATGTCTGCATGTCTCCCGAACCCGTAGTGTCTACACACTTAAGGTTCGGTGATGCTAGGGTTGTAGAGATATTAGTATGCAGCAAACCGAAAGTTGTTCGGAGTCCCGGATGAGATCCCGGACGTCACGAGGAGTTCCGGAATGGTCCGGATGCTTGGCGAAGCCCTGCCGGATCCCTGCTGCATCCACCACCACACCATCGTGCTGCTGGATCTTCATCAACCTCTCGTCCCCCCTTGCTAGATCAAGAAGGAGGATACGTCACGCTGACCGTATGTGTGTTGAACGTGGAGGTGCCGTCCATTCGGCGCTAGGATCTCCGGTGATTTGGATCACGACGTGAACGACTCCCTCAACCCCGTTCTCTTGAATGCTTCTGCTCGCGATCTACAAGGGTATGTAGATGCACTCTTCTCTCTCATTGCTGGATGAACTCATAGATTGATCTTGGTGAACGTAGGAAATTTTTTATTTTATGCAACGTTCCCCAATATTTCTATGACTTGCGACATTACTTTTGGGATGACCCACATCTTTATAAAGAAGGAGTAGATGGTGTTATTAGACATTGTGTACCTGAGCATGAACGGGAACAGATCCTACGCAAGTGTCACTCCGAGGCTTATGGAGGACACCACACTGGAGATAGAACTGCGCATAAGGTATTGCAATCCGGTTTTTATTGGCCTACTCTCTTCAAGGATGCCCGTAAGTTTGTTTTGTCTTGCGATGAATGTCAAAGAATTGGTAATATTAGTAGACGTCAAGAAATGCCTATGAATTATTCAGTTGTTATTGAACCATTTGATGTTTGGGGCTTTGATTATATGGGACCTTTTCCTGCCTCTAATGGATATACACATATTTTAGTTGCTGTTGATTACGTTACTAAGTGGGTAGAAGCTATTCCAACTAGTAGTGCTGATCATAACACTTCTATTAAAATGTTTAAGGAAGTTATTTTTCCGAGGTTTGGAGTCCCTCGATATTTAATGACTGATGGTGGTTCACACTTTATTCATGGTGTTTTCCGTAAAATGCTTGCTAAGTATGATGTCAATCATAGAATTGCATCTCCTTATCACCCGCAGTCTAGTGGTCAAGTAGAATTGAGCAATAGAGAGCTCAAATTAATTTTGCAAAAGACTGTTAATAGGTCTAGAAAGAATTGGTCCAAGAAACTGAATGACGCATTGTGGGCCTATAGAACTGCATATAAGAATCCTATGGGTATGCCTCCGTATAAGATGGTTTATGGAAAAGCATGTCACTTACCTCTCGAACTAAAACACAAGGCATACTGGGCTATTAAAGAGCTCAACTCTGATTTCAAACTTGCCGGTGAGAAGAGGTTATTTGATATTAGCTCACTTGATGAATGGAGAACCCCAAGCTTATGAAAATGCCAAGTTGTTTAAAGAAAAAGTTAAAAGATAGCATGACAAAAGGATACAAAAGCATGAGTTTAATGTAGGTGATTATGTATTGCTATACAACTCTCGTTTAAGATTTTTTGCAGGAAAACTTCTCTCTAAATGGGAAGGGCCCTACGTTATCGAGGAGGTCTATCGTTCCGGTGCCATAAAAATCAACAACCTCGAAGGCACAAATCCGAAGGTGGTAAACGGTCAAAGGATCAAACACTATATCTCAGGTAATCCTATAAATGTTGAAACCAACATTATTGAAACCGTAACCCCGAAGGAATACATAAGGGACACTTTCCAGACCGTTTCAGACTCCGAAAAGGAATAGGTATGTGGTACGATAAGTAAACCGACTGCAAAACAATTTTTAAGGCAATATTTCTCCGTTTTGGAATATTTAGAAAAATAGAAAAATAAGTGGCAGTCCGGGAAGGACACAAGGCCTTTACGAGGGTGGAGGGCGCGCCCTACCCCCCTGGGCGCGCCCCCTACCTCGTGAGCACCTCGTGTGCCCTCCGGACTCCGTTTTCTTGCACGATATGTATTTTGGTCGGTAAAAATTCATTATATATTCTCCCGAAGGTTTTGATTCTCGTATCACGCAAATATCCTCTGTTTTTGTTTCGAGCTATTGCTGCTGCAGATTAGAGCAAGATGTCTTCTCAAGAGTCAGTCGGGGAGAGCCGGGTATCTAACCCGACACCGGAACCAAGAGCAAACAGTGACGCTGACCACTTTGGGCCAGCAATGAAGGAAGAGATGGAGGCTGACCTGATGAGAGTAGATGCCATGGAAGACCAAGAAGTCACCTCTCGCCTCCGAACTGGGTTTACGATGGGGGAACTACAGAGCTCAGCTATTCCAAACTCGGTTATCCCTTCCAATGTTAGATTTCTTTCCTATGAAAATATGAGGAGGAGTGTCTCTTGTTCTCCCGCAGCTATGCAACACCCTTGGGTGCAAGGAGCTTTAGCCGTTACAGGAAAGCTTCGCAAGGAAATAATGGACCTCAAGCAGCAAGCCAATAAGCTCGAGGAGGAGAACCGTATCTTGAGGGGAATCATCGCCAATAATATTACACCAATAACAAAGAAGGAGAAATAATCACATGGGTATGGGCACTCCCCTTGGCAACTGCCAAGCTTGGGGGAGGTGCCCTGGTATCGTATCACCATCACAACTCCTATCTTTACCGTTTTTCTTAGTTTGATCCTATTAGTAGTATCTTGATTTAGTAGAATAAAAGTTATGGCATGATCTAGTTTTGAGTTTTGCTTTATGATCCTTCTTTGTAATCGAGTCCGTGAGCTATATAATAAAGATTAGTGTTGAGTCAAGGGCTTGATTATTTTGCCATGATCTTGGGTGATTAGAAGAAAAAGAATAAAAAGAATCAAAGAGTTCATATTAATCTTAGTGAAAGTAATGACTTCACATAGAAAGAGTATGATGATTAAAAGTTGTTGGGAGTTGGCAAATATAGCTTTGGTCATCGTTGCAATTAATAGGAAGTAATAAGGGAAGAGAGGTTTCACATATAGATATATTATCATTGACATCTTTTATGATTGGGAGCACTCATTAAAATATGGCATGCTAAAGAGTTGATGTTGAACAAGGAAGACAACATAATAAGTTATGTTTTCTTGTATCTGAGATAAAGTATGTTGTCATGGATCCTCTAACGTGTTGAGCTTGCCTTTCCCCCTCATGCTAGCCAAATTCTCAGCACCAAGTAGAAATACTACTTGTGCTTCCAAATACCCTTAAACCAGTTTTGCCATGAGAGTCCACCATATCTACCTATGGATTGAGTAAGATCCTTCAAGTAAGTTGTCATCGGTGCAAGCAATAAAAATTGCTCTCTAATTATGCATGACTTATTAGTGCGGAGAAAATAAACTTCGTACGAACTTGTTGTGGACGCAATAAAAGCGACGGACTGCATAATAAAGGTCCACATACAAGGGGCAATATAAAGTGACGTTCTTTTGCATTAAGATTTTGTGCATCAACCCTAAACGCGCATGACAACCTCTGCTTCCCTCTGCGAAGGGCCTATCTTTTATTATTATCCTCTACCTTATGCAAGAGTCACGGTGATCTTCACCTTTCCTTTTTCATTTTATCCTTTGGCAAGCTCAGCATGTTAGAAAGAACATGATATATATATCTAATTGGATGTGGGGGAGCATGAATTATTATTGTTGACATTACCCTTGAGGTAAAAGGTTGTGGGGCAAAACTATAAGCCCCTATCTTCCTATGTGTCCGATTAAAACCCCGTAACCACAAGTATTGCGTGAGTGTTAGCAATTATGAAGGACTAAGTGATAGTTGAGTATGTGGACTTGCTTTTAAGCTCTGACATAGACTCTTTCTGATGCTATGATAAATTGCAATTCTTCAATGACTGAGGTTATAATTTGTTTGTGCTCAATAAGGTTTCTGATTCATACTTTGGCTTTGTGAAAAGATCATTACTTGAACATGAGTAATCATATGACAAAACCTATATATGTTGCTGTTATGGAAATAATCATGATGCCTTCATGTCCGTATTTAATTTTTATCGACGCCTCTACCTCTAAACATGAGGACATATTTATTGTTATCGACTTTTCGCTTGAGTACAAGCGAGGTCTAAGCTTGGGGGAGTTGATACGTCCATTTTGCATCATGCTTTTATATCAATATTTATTGCATTATGGGCTGTTATTTCACGTTATGTCACAATACTTATGGCTATTCTCTCTTATTTTACAAGGTTTACATGAAGAGGGAGAATGCCGGCAGCTGGAATTCTGGACTGGAAAAGGAGCAAATATTGGAGGCCTATTCTGTGCAACTCCAAAAGTCCTGAAACTCCACAGAATATCTTAAAATAAATAAAGAAAAATCGTCGCCAAAGATGAAGGCTAGGGGGCCCACACCCTTCTCACGAGGGTGGGGGCGCCCCCCTGGGCACGCCCCCCTACCTCGTGGGCCCCCTGGTGGCTCTCCGACGCCCATCTTCTCCTATATGAAGTCTTTCGATGAGAAAAAAATAGAAGGCAACCTTTCGGGACGAGACTCCGCTGCCACGAGGCGGAACCTTGGCGGAACCAATCTAGGGCTCCGGCAGAGCTGTTCTGCCGGGGACACTTCCCTCCGGGAGGGGGAAAATATCACCATCATCATCACCAAAGCTCCTCTCATCAGGAGAGGGCAATCTCCATCAACATCTTCACCAGCACCATCTCATCTCCAAACCCTAGTTCATCTCTTGTATCCAATTCTTGTCTCCAAGTCCGGGATTGGTGCTAGTAGGTTGCCAGTAGTGTTGATTACTCCTTGTAGTTGATGCTAGTTGGTTTACTTGGTGGAAGATCATATGTTCAGATCCTTTATGCACATTATTAACCCTCTGATTATGAACATGAATATGCTTTGTGAGTAGTTACGTTTGTTCCTGAGGACAAGGGAGAAGTCTTGCTATTAGTAGTCATGTGAATTTGGTATTCGTTCGATATTTTGATAAGATGTATGTTGTCTAACCTCTAGTGGTGTTATGTGAACGTCGACTACATAACACTTCACCATTATTTGGGCCTAGAGGAAGTCATTGGGAAGTAATAAGTAGATGATAGGTTGCTAGAGTGACAGAAGCTTAAACCCTAGTTTATGCGTTGCTTCCTAAGGGGCTGATTTGGATCCATATGTTTCATGCTATGGTTAGGTTTACCTTAATACTTTTGTTGTAGTTGCGGATGCTTGCAATAGAGGTTAAACATAAGTGGGATGCTTGTCCAAGTAAGGGTAGTACCCAAGCACCGGTCCACCCACATATCAAATTATCAAAGTACCGAACGCGAATCATATGAGCGTGATGAAAACTAGCTTGACGATATTCCCATGTGTCCTCGGGAGCGCTTTTCCTATTATAAGAGTTTTTCCAGGCTTGTCCTTTGCTACAAAAAGGATTGGGCCACCTTGCTGCACTTTATTTACTTTTGTTACTTGTTACTCGTTACAATTTATCCTATCACAAAACTATCTATTACCACTTATTTCAGTACTTGCAGAGAATACCTTGCTGAAAACCGCTTATCATTTCCTTCTGCTCCTCGTTGGGTTCGACACTCTTACTTATCGAAAGGACTATGATAGATCCCCTATACTTGTGGGTCATCAATGTACGATAGCACCACCTATCGGAACCACGACAAAAACATCCGTGTCTCCAATTGCGTTTGAATCCTCCAATCCCATCCCTTTACATTCTCGCAAGTTGCATGCTTTACTTTCCGCTGCTCATATACTCTTTGCATGCTTGCTTGATATGTATTGTGAGTGTTAAACTTGTGCCTAAACTCCACTCCAACTTAAAGAAGTTAAAAACTGCAACTTTTGGTACTTAGTGTCTAATCACCCCCCCTCTAGACACCTCTTCTCGATCCTTCCAATTGGTAGCAGAGCTTTGGTCTCCATTGCTTTGGTTTAAACACCATTGGAGGAAGATGGATGAGTCTACTATTGGGAGTCTTAGACATAGAGTGCCAATACTTGATGGAGAGTACTTTCATGAGTGGAAAAATGAGATGCTTGTGATTTTCAATCAATATCATTTGAACAAGTACATTGCCAGTCCTTGTGCACCTCATGTTGATTCTATGCATCCTACTCTTGATGAGTCAATTGACATGATTCGCAATCTTAGAACTGTTGAACTTATCACTAGAGGCTTGCGTAGAAACTTGACTGGATGTTTGCCTACTCTTAAGTGTGCCTACACTATGTGGAAATTTCTTGAAGAACGTTTTCCAAATTATTCCTTGAAAAATCTAGATGAAATTCTCCATAATTCTATTGCCTTGAGTAAGATGAATTCCAATGATCCTATGTTTGGTGATTGTCTATTTGAGCTTACAAACCTTATGCGTGCCAAAGGAGATGTTGGAATTATTAGTGATATTATTTCCGAAGCTATAAAAATTCATAAACAAGATCATTGTCAAACTCACTCTAACGAATCACCCTCTCTAGGATTTGATCCACCACATGATGATGTTGAACATGGATACTATGACGAGGATGATGATAATGACTTTGATCTTGATGATGCAATGAGACACTTTGGTTTTATGGCAAATCTTCGGGGATATATGGCAGGAGGAAAGGAATGGGTTCTTGACAGTGGATGCACCGATCACATGATCGGAGATAAAGATATGTTTCGTGAGCTTGCTGAAAACGATGGTCCTCGAAAGTATGTCACTTTCGGTGATAACTCAAAGGGTAAGGTGGTTGGCCTCGGTAAGGTGGCCATATCACATGATATCTCCATACAAAATGCCATGCTCGTTGAATCTCTTGGCTACAACTTACTTTCAGTATCTAGACTTGCTGATTTCGGTTTCAATGTCCTATTTACTGAAGTAGATTGCCAAGTGTTTCGTAGGGATAATCATAAAATGGTCTTTACCGGTGTACGTAGAGGTGATCTATACATTATTGATTTCACTAAAAAGGCTCAACCTAGAACTTGCTTTATTGCTAAATCTTCTAAAGGTTGGTTATGGCATAGACGATTAGGTCATGTTGGTATGCGAAACCTTGACAAGCTTATTAAAGGAAATCATATCCTTGGCGTTAACGATGTCATATTTGATAAGGATAGACTTTGCAGCGCTTGTCAAGCAGGTAAACAAGTTGGAGGAAGGCATCCCGTGAAGAACATCATGACCACAAGGAGGCCACTCGAGCTACTTCACATGGATCTTTTTGGTCCTAACGCCTACAAAAGTCTCGGTGGAAATTCTTTTGGTCTAGTTATAGTTGATGATTTTTCAAGATTTACGTGGGTGTTCTTTCTCGATGATAAATCGCAGGTCCAAAAGATCTTCAAAAACTTTGCTAGGAAGGCCCAAAATCAATTTGAAGTGAAGATCAAGAAGGTTCGTAGCGACAACAAAACAGAGTTCAAGAATGCAAATGTGGACACCTTTCTTGATGAAGAAGGGATTTCACATGAGTTCTCGGCTACGTACACACCTCAACAAAATGGAGTTGTTGAGGGGAAGAATCGGACGCTCATCGAAATGGCGAGAACGATGCTTGATGAGTACAAGACGTCGAAGCACTTTTGGGCCGAAGTGGTTAAGACAACTTGTCATGCAACAAATTGCTTGTATCTTCACAAGCTACTCGGCAAGACGGCATATGAGCTTCTCACCGGTAACAAACCCCAAGTTGGATACTTTCGAGTATTCGGCTCAAAGTGCTACATTCTTGATAAGCATCGTCGTTCTAAATTTGCTCCTAAGTCTCATGAAGGTTTCCTACTTGGTTATGGATCAAACTCTCACACATACTATGTCTACAACAATTTCACCCAAAAGGTTGGAGAAACGATAGATGTGAAGTTTGATGAATCTAACGGCTCACAAGTAGAGCAATTGCCAATTGATGTAGGAGACAAAGATCCCGCGGAAGCAATCCAAGACTTGTCTATTGGCAAGATTCGTCCAACAGAGGTGAAGGAGAGTACCTCGTCCGTCCAAGTGGAAGCTTCTACCTCACGACAAGGTGAACCAAGAGTTGATATGGAAGCATCCACAAGTGGGACACACCAAGATGAATAAAACGAGGAAGTGCACCAAGACGAACCTCAACAACCTCCTTCTCCACCACGACAAGAGAACGACAACGCCAACAATGAAGAAGGCCAAGAAGAAGAACAAGACGAAGAAGATGTTCAACCAAGACCCAACCAAAAGCTTTCACGAGTTCGAGCAAGAATTGCTAAAGATCATCCCGTTGAGCAAATCTACAAAGATATCCAAACCGGGAGAATCACTCGCTCTAAAACTCGTTTAGCTAACTTTTGTGAACACTATTCATTCATCTCTAGCATTGAACCTATGAAGGTTGAAGAAGCATTAGAAGATCCGGATTGGATAAACGCTATGCATGAAGAGCTACACAACTTTGAGAGAAATCAAGTTTGGACATTGGTTGAGAAGCCCGACAACAACCACAACATCATCGGTACCAAATGGGTGTTTCGCAACAAGCAAGATGAAGATGGACAAGTAGTTCGCAACAAAGCACGTCTCGTCGCCCAAGGCTACACACAAGTCGAAGGTATGGACTATGGTGAGACTTATGCTCCTGTTGCTAGACTTGAGTCCATTTGCATCTTACTTGCCTATGCTAATCACCATGATATCACCTTGTACCAAATGGACATTAAAAGTGCTTTTCTAAATGGTGAAATAGAGGAGGAAGTTTATGTTAAACAACCTCCTGGCTTTGTTAATCCTAAGAAACCTGATCATGTTTACAAACTACACAAAGCTCTTTATGGTCTTAAACAAGCTCCTAGAGCGCGGCACAAATGCTTGACCAAGTTCCTTATTGAAAAAGGCTTTGAAATTGGAAAATTAGATTCTACTATTTTTACTAAAAGGGTCAATGGAGAACTATTTGTATGTCAAATTTATGTCGATGATATTATATTTGGTTCTACTAACCCTCTTTTTAGTGAAAAGTTTAGGAAGCTAATGTCGGAAAAGTTTGAGATGTCTATGATGAGTGAACTCAAATTCTTTCTTGGTTTGCAAATCAAGCAAACTAAGGAAGGTACCTTTGTCTCTCAAATGAAGTACACCAAGGACTTATTCAAGAAGTTCAATATGCAAGAATGCAAAGGTATGACTACACCCATGCCTACTAGTGGACATCTTGATTTGACCAAAGATGGTGAACCCGTTGATCAAAAGGTTTATCGCTCTATGATTGGTTCATTGTTATATCTATGTGCTTCACGTCCCGATATCATGCTAAGTGTGTGCATGTGTGCATGATATCAAGCTGCTCCTAAAGAATGTCATCTTAAGGCCGTGAAAAGGATAGTGAGATACTTAATCCATACATCAAATTTTGGCATTTGGTATCCAAAGAGGGCCTCTTTCGATCTTGTTGGCTACTCCGACTCAGATTATGCCGGTGACAAGGTTGATAGAAAGTCCACTTCAGGTACTTGTCAATTTCTTGGTAGATCTCTTGTGTCTTGGTCTTCCAAGAAACAAAACTCGGTATCCTTATCCACCGCCGAAGCGGAATACATTGCCGCTGGTTCATGTTGTGCTCAATTACTTTGGATGACCCAAACTCTTAAAGATTATGGGATATATGTGAAACATGTTCCATTACTTTGTGACAATGAAAGTGCTATCAAGATTGCTCACAATCCCGTGCAACACTCTCGAACTAAGCATATTGAAGTTCGTCATCATTTCATTCGAGATCACGTTGCCAAAGGGGACATTAATCTTAAGCATGTTCACACCGAAAAGCAATTAGCGGATATATTCACTAAACCACTTGATGAGAAAGTGTTTTGCAGGTTAAGAGAATAATTGAACATCATTGATGCTTCAAACTTGGAGTAGGAACTCCATTGGATACATGCAAGACATGAGCTTATGACTAATCCTTGATATTTCTCTTATGATTGATAATTTTATGTCTTGGATATATTTGCACCTTGCATGTTATCTAATCCATGTAGGTACTTGGATGAATCTAAATCTATGAGATTGTAATTCACTCACATCTTGAGCAATCTCTACATCACCAAGTCTCTACACAATGGTGGTTGAAGACAAGGAAGCACGAAACCATTCGAACATATCCTTTGACAAATTCTATGTTGAGTTTCATGATTGTCATTTTGGATACACAAGTGCTCTTCCTTGCGAGAACTAACTCATGTAGGTAGATGGACTCAAATTCCAAGTGGTGCTCCCAACTCTTGATGAGCTACATCAACCTTGAGCAACCCACACAAGTTCAACTACATGATCATGATCAACACCACCACCCAAGGTATGTTATTCCATCTTAGAGAAGCTTTACTCCAAGTCATGAGTCAAAGCAACTCGACAAGATGTGAATACATCAAGATGCTTAAATGAAAAATGGTAACCCCATTTTGAGCTTAAATGATGAGTATGACCTATGATCAAGTGATCTCACTTGACTCATAAGTCAATATACTCTAACATAGGTGACTTTGTCGCCGACCATCTCTAGATGAAGTTCTCTTGTGCTCTTGCATTTGTCTCATGCATATTTGTTTCCCCTTTCAACAACAAAAAAGTTCATCTAGATTTGATTTCTTTTCTATTTGTTTTGCATTCCCTGCATCAAATTCATTGCAAATCTTTCAGTTTATTCCTTGCAAATTCTTGTGAGATCTTACTTGTCTAGTGAGCTGAGGTGACAAGTGTTTTCTCTGTGATGAACTCGGTCACACCGGTCTCCTGTTTTCGGTCCAACTGAATTCTTTCGGTGCAACCGAAGCATACCACTCGGTGCCACCGATTTCACTACGGAAAAGACATTTTGCCATTTATTCCTGCATTACTCTTGATCCAGCTCCACTCAATGAATCTTGTCCTCTACAAGCATCACATTTACCTTAGTGCTTTGTGCTGTGACTCAAGGACCAAATCCACTCACGACAAATTCCAAAAGGCCTTTCTTGGAAATTGATGTCAAAGGGGGAGAGAGAGATCACATCAAAGCTTAACCATATCTCTAGGGGGAGAGAATACCCAAGGAGAGAGTAATCTTCAAGGATCCCAGATGCTTTGTGTTCAAGAGGAGAGATGCCACATGTCTTATTGAGGGGAAAGACATGTTCATATGTGCTTATTTGCATTAGCTCTGTTCATTTGTTTCTTAGAGCTCTGATTTTCTGTTCCCTATCTTCTCCCAGCATCCCATGCTAGATTCAGGGGGAGCAAGACATCTAAGGGCAAGAAACTCTTTAAATTTGTTGCACATCTTTACCTTTTGGGACATGTCTATATCAAATGTGGTACTTAGTACTCACTCTCTACATGTCATCCCAGTCTTGGTACTCTTGTGGTTTCTTTTGTTTGCTCTGGCCAGCAAGTGTATCTGTGTTATCTAACCTTATTTTCACAGGTCCATTCCATCCTAAGCCAACTCAAGACTACAAGGTAAGTATATGCATCACAATCATGTGTATGAGAAATTCGTGTTGATGTACATATTGTTTGCAAGAAGGACTCATGAGCATGAAGGTACATTTCCCATATTCACATCATTTGCTCTGATGCATATAGCCAAGATACATGTAACACATTGCTTACTTTGTCATGTTTATGCATTCACATGCTCCTATATTCCATGTTCACATGATTGCATACATGTAGGGGGAGCCTATGCATGTTACATGTCTTTCCAAAGCTTTACTTGCTATTCTCTATATCTTTATCTAAAGCTTTGATGTATGTTGTCATCAATTACCAAAAAGGGAGAGATTGAAAGCACAAGTGCTCCCTGGGTGATTTTGGTAATTAATGTCAACATATCTCTTGTTGGACTAACACTTTTACCTAGTATGTTTCAGACAAGTTCAACAATGGAGTGGCATGGATTAGAGGATGTGGAACCCCTTCAAGATGCTAAGGACAAAGGATTGGCTCAAGCTCCAAGCTCAAGACTCTACATTTTATATTTTAGTGATCCAAGATCACATTGAGTCTATAGGAAAAGCCAATACTATCAGAGGGGGTGAGGTGTTGCTTAATGGCTTACTTGCTCAAAGTGCTTAGTGATATGATCCAAAGCCCTCAACTACTTTCCCGCATCCACATATGTCCTAAACCAAAAAGTCTAACTCGGCCCTACCGATTCTTTCTATCCGGCGTCACCGAGTTCAGATGTCTTAGCCACTGCCACAAACCCTAGGCAAATCGGTCTCACCGATAGGGATCTCAGTCTCACAGAGATGGGATTGTAATCTCTCTATGTATGTCCATTACCAAAATCGGTCTCACCGAGTTTGAGTAATCGGTACTACCGAGATTACAATGCAATCTCTCTGGTTAGCTTATTACCAAAATCGGTCCAACCGAGTTTGTGTAATCGGTCCTACCGAGTTTGCCTGACCAACTCTCTGGTTAGCTTATCACCAAAATCGGTACCACCGAGTTTGTGTAATCGGTCTCACCGAGATTACGTTATGCCCTAACCCTAACCATATCGGTCCTACCGAGTTGCATGTCGGTCCCACCGAAAATCCTAACGGTCACTAGATTTGCTAAATCGGTCCGGCCGAGTTCTTCAATTCGGTCCCACCGAGTTTGGCAAGTTTTGTGTAACGGTTAGATTTTGTGTGGAGGCTATATATACTCCTCCACCCACTCTTCATTCATGGAGAGAGCCATCAGAACGAACCTACACTTCCAGCATACATTTTCTGAGAGAGAACCACCTACTCATGTGTTGAGGCCAAGATATTCCATTCCTACCATATGAATCTTGATCTCTAGCCTTCCCCAAGTTGCTTTCCACTCAAATCTTCTTTCCACCAAATCCAAATCCTGTGTGAGACAGGGAGAGTTGAGTGTTGGGGAGACTATCATTTGAAGCACAAGAGCAAGGAGTTCATCATCAACGCACCATTTGTTAGTTCTTGGAGAGTGGTGTCTCCTAGATTGGCTAGGTGTCACTTGGGAGCCTCCGACAAGATTGTGGAGTTGAACCAAGGAGTTTGTAAGGGCAAGGAGATCGCCTACTTCGTGAAGATCTACCACTAGTGAGGCAAGTCCTTCGTGGGCGACGGCCATGGTGGGATAGACAAGGTTGCTTCTTCGTGGACCCTTCGTGGGTGGAGCCCTTCGTGGACTCGCGCAACCGTTACCCTTCGTGGTTTGAAGTCTCCATCAATGTGGATGTACGATAGCACCACCTATCGGAACCATGACAAAAACATCCGTGTCTCCAATTGCGTTTGAATCCTCCAATCCCATCCCTTTACATTCTCGCAAGTTGCATGCTTTACTTTCCGCTGCTCATATACCCTTTGCATGCTTGCTTGATATGTACTGTGAGTGTTAAACTTGTGCCTAAACTCCACTCCAACTTAAAGAAGTTAAAAACTACAACTTTTGGTACTTCGTGTCTAATCACCCCCCTCTAGACACCTCTTCTCGATCCTTTCAACATGCAATGCAATGATATGGCTTTCTATCCCCCTCTCCACGAAATAGTTTCATAGCTGAAAGATTGTCTAGTCTTCGGTAGGTCCTAGTTCTAGATGGCGAAGCCCTGCTGGATAGTTGATACTGGATGTGTGCAACCCGGTAGAGAGGTCGTAGTTTCGATCTTAGTTCGGGAGATACATTGAGGTTCTGTCCGAGGGCCACCTGAAGGGCTATTCGAGGGCCTCCCGAAGTGACTGGTCGAGTTTCTGTCTGAGGGCCTCCCGAAGGGCTATCCAGGAGACTGTCTGATAGAGAACATTCTCGCGGTTGGGAGGTTGTAAAATCCTAGCTACAGGGATCTGCACCAATGATCTCCACCGATTCTCCTTCTGCTGTGCTACGAGTCGGTAATGATCAGATCAAACCTTGTATGCATCTTCATAGTGGTCCTGGGCGTGTACGCAGTATGACCATATTTTGTTTTTTGATGCGTTACCCTAGAATGGCATCAAGAGCCATGTTATGTGTAGTGCAGGTTATGATCTAGAATACATGAGATGTATGGGTATTGCACAGAATAATCTTGTAGTAGGTGAGTTCCATTGCTGAAAATTAATTGTGCGGGTAGTAGATGAAATATATTACCTAATGTTCTTGTTGCTTCCCTTGAATCTGCGTATTTCTAATCTTGACGTCATGGTGGAATTTCACAAAGTTCTGGCAATCCGCGATCACGGCAGATTAATGAAGTGCTTCAGTACTTTGGAATCCACCATAGTTAAAGAAAGATGAAATTTCAGAGACTAAAGGGCAATGCAAACATGATCTACATGGCGTTCTTTGATTCCCCTTGTAAGTTGCATTGGTTTTGTCCCCAAAGAGGCAGTCTCGATGCAACAAACCTTGGCGTGTGTTGCCCAGACTGTACACAGGCGTAGAGGCAAGATTGCAGCGACAAGACAAGACCAAGCCAGAGAGAGGTAGATCTTTGAGAAATCAAAGGGCAGATCAAGAAGACCAAGACAAGCCGAAGATACAAGATATCACTAAGGAAAAACCTCCCTCTTCGGGCAGGCGAGCCTGGTCAGGTCGAGGCCACCCAAAGACAAGTCCTAAGACTTCCCTGACAAGGGCTGCCGGGGCCGCTGGTGGCCTGCACCCCTGCCAAGACTCCACCGCTCCACCACATTGCAATGCAAGTCACCCATTGGTGCAGTGTTGAGCCCCCAGATAACTAAGTGAATGTCATTTGGCACGTGGCTGTCACTTAGGAGGAAGATCACCTCTATATGCCACCTGTCCAGAGGCGTGTCAAGCAGACAGGTGGAAGGTGACTAAGCGGCGTGGAAAGCTTGCCAGGCCGCCTCCACAGCATGACACCTAGCAGCGCATTTAATGCGCTTTGTCCTAACTGCCAGAGTTAGGTATGATAGCACTTTTTGCTATCTAATTGATGATAATGACCATTTTGCCATTGTGGTAACCCCTTGACCTATAAAAGGAGGACCGTGGCAACCTTAGAAAGGATTCGGACCTTGGGGTATTCATACGCGCGTAGCTGTTCTCCCCAAGGCTATCTTGCCGGGCTTGAGCGATGCTCGTTCTTCACGGTCCCTATATCAATGCACCAAAGCAAGAATAGGATTTTATGCTTCATAGCGGCCCGAACCTGGGTAAAAACGACCCGCGTCACCATTGTCGTGCTGTTCGACGACCTCCACTCTATGTTCAATGCGCCCTTCCCCCTTGCAGAACCACAAGGGGCCGATGGCCCCATAGGTGATCGTGTTTTGCCATGACATCTTTGGCGTGCCAGGTAGGGGAAATCGTTTGCGCGAACCCAAGGTTGTAGGCAATGCGTTGATCTTCTTCATCACCTTCTTCATCGGTGGCTTCATCATCCATGGCGCCCAAGAAAAAGTCTGGTGCAACAGCTCACCCTTCCACCTCGAAGGCCCCCTCGCATGCAGCCACCAATACCATGGGGGCTGCTGTGGCATCGGGGTACGAGGACACCAGAATAAAACGATCGGTGCAAGCGGCGCTGTCATCGTTCGTCCCGCGGCCGAAGCAGGAGCGGAAGACGCCAGAGTAGGGCGACAACAGCAGCACCCCGGCAGCCACGTTCCATAAGCGCATGTGGGGAGAATATCCAGTCCCCGCCTCTCCACCTCCCTCGAGGGCGCGGCCGCAGCGATGGCACCCGCTCTGGCGCGAGTCGTGACCCCCTGGCTGTCCCTGCTATGGGTGCAGCTATAGGGCACACGCCCTCCCCAGGCCAAGGTCATCAAGACGAAGCGCCGAATGGGGTTGTCAACCCCGAGGTGCACTCTTCTCCTCGTCATGCTGCCATGACGACTGGCTTGCGGCAGTGAGAGCACGATGCCACCACTACCGGTGCTGGCAGAAGTCGGGCAGCGTCGCGGTCTGCATCGTCGTCCATGCCAATCACAGCATTAGAAGCCATGGCGCGAGCCCAGCTCCTGCTGAGATTCCTGCCATCGGCCAAGAAAATGGATGAGTGGAGAGCCACCATTCAAATTTTGATTGGTTTTGCTGAGGCGGGAGGATCACAGCGGGCGGACCCGCCACGACACCCACAAGCGGCGACAATGACCCGGGCTGTTGACCATGTCGAGGGAGCCATCCTGATGGTGCAGCCCCGCCATGGAAGCCAGCGTAGGGGTTGCATCCAGAACCATGCGATCAAGGGCCCGACGAGGTGTCGATGGCTTCATCTGATCCTCGGGCCCGTCGAGATCAACGGCAGGTCCTGGAAGATAGGCGAAGGGAAGACGCGCGCGTCACCATAGAACGATGCCGCGAAACCCACCGCCAGTCTGATAGACGCAATGGCCCCCACGTCGACGAACCCGTGCCCAGTGAAGGCAGATACTTGCCTTTCGAGGTCGGGTGCCATGCCTTCACTCGCGAGCTGCGGTAAGTCCTTCGGCCATCTGACCACGTTTTCAAGCCAGAGATACCACAAAAGTATGATGGAAGGTTGAACCCGGCAGAGTTCTTGAGCATCTACACCATCGTTGCTCAAGCCGCCGGAGGAAGAGATGAGAAGGTGTTCGCCAATTACTTACCTTTGGCCCTTAGGCCAAATGTGAGGTCATGGCTGATGCACCTTCCGGAGAATTCCATCTCATCATGGGCTGACATGTGCCATGAGTTTGTTGGCGTCTTCACGGGTGGCCATCAAGAACTAGGCCGGCCCAGTGATCTGCAGCTCCTTCCACAGAAGGAAGGGGAGAGCTTGCGGAAGTACATGCAGAGGTCCGGGTGCATAGGAACATTCCGGCACCCGGCAGCTATGATTGTCGCATTCCAGTCCAACGTGTGCAACCGCAGGATCCGTTCGAAGATGAATGTCCGGTTGCCCAAGACTGTGAACGAGCTTTACACCTTGGCGAATAAGTGTGCCCGTACAGAGGAGGGGAGGGAACTCCCCGGAGAAGAAGATGGCATCGAAGTTGACTGAAAGGATGACGACGATGCTGTCGACCAGAAGAAGAAGAACAACAAATGCAACAAGAAGCGCAAAGAGAAGCCAGTGCTGGCTGTCGAAGGATCTGGCACTCCTAGTACCGGCAAGAAGGCCAAGAACGAAGCCCCTGGCAAGGAAGTTACCGTGTGCACTGACTGTCGCGAAGCTGCGGTGACCGAGAAGTCTGGGAAGGCTGACATACCGTATTGCAAGATCCATCAGACCAAGGGCCATGATCTCCAAGAGTGTCATCAAGTTGAGTAACTCGTCAAGAAGCAGAAGGCTGAGTACAAGAAGTGTGACAAGGAAAGAGACCAAGATGGCGTTGACGGGAAGGGTCGAGGTGGCAGAGGAGGCCGCCCCGACAAGGTCCCTCAACTTCAAGAAAAACCTGCTAAAGGTCGTGAGAAGAAGGAAAGTGATGACGGAGGCGATGGGGGGGGGTGAAGAGGAAACTAGTGAGCAAGAATTTCAGAAAGCCACTGACGCCCTGTGCATTGAGGGAGGTGCATCTTTGCACTCCTCTCACCGCCAGCTTAAACAGTGGGCACGGGAGGTCAATGTTGTGGAGCCAGCGACAGATTCCCGAAAGCCACTCAAGTGGTCTTGCACGCCCATCATCTTTGATGAAGACTTGAAGAGGATCACAATGATCGCACCACCGCGGTAGGGTGTTTTCCATTGTTGGTCTCGCCAACAATCTGCAACCTCAAGATCACAAAGATGTTGGTTGACGGCGGGGTTGGGTTGAATCTGATCCCCCCTAAGGTAATCAACAAGTTGCAGATATCAGATGAAGAGCTCAAGGTTACTGGCACATTCCAAGGGATCAACCCTGACAGGAGTCGTCCAAAGGGGAAGATCACGCTACTGGTGACATTCGGAGGAGAATTGAACTATCGGACAGAGAGGGTTGTGTTCGACGTGGTCGAGCTTCCTCTGCCATACAATGGGATACTTGGCCGACCTGCCCTGGCAAAGTTCATGGAGACATCTCACTATGCCTACAACACCTTGAAGATGCCAGGACCAATATGCGTCATTTCCATCCCATCAGATAAGAAGGACGCAATTATATGCGTGGATAAGATGTACCAGGGCGCGGTCGCTGCCAAGGCCATAGTTCCCGCCAAGGAAAACAAGAAAGGAAGAAAAGCTAGCAGGGATCCCGGCGAAGAATCCGGGAAGCGCACCTCTCCAGAGTGCGCTGCACCTATCGATGACTTACCGGAGAGTTCCACTAGTAAGAGGTCCAAGGTTGCTGCACCTACTGTGAAGAGGGTCCCAGCAGGGCTGGTTGGCGCTGATGGTACATTCACTATCAGCTCCACCCTTGACGACAAATAGGAAAGCGCGCTCATTACCTTCCTATGGGCGAATGTCGATGTGTTTGCTTGGCAACCATCATACATCCCCGGTGTTCCCAGGGAGGTAATCGAGCACCACCTTACTATCTGCCCTCATGCCCGGCCCGTCAAGCAGAAGGTCAGAAAACAAGCCTTGGAGCAGCAGCAGTTCATTGCCGAAGAGATCAAGAAAATTGAAGCAGCTGGTTTGGTCAGAGGAGTAGTGCATCCAACATGGTTGGCGAACCCAGTGGTAGTGCGCAAGGCGAATGGGAAGTGGAGGCTTTGCATAGATTTCACATATCTAAATAAAGCATGCCCTAAGGACCCATTCCCCTTGCCGTGCATCGACCAGATTGTGGATTCCACCTCCGATTGTGATCTGCTTTCATTTTTGGATGCCTACTCTGGGTGCCACCAGATATTCATGTCCAAGGAAGACGAAGAGAAGACCGTGTTTATAACCCCATGTGGCACGTATTGCTTTGTACGGATGCCCTTTGGGTTAAAGAGCGCTGGATCCACCTTTGCAAGAGCAGTGCAAATTGGTTTTGAGTCTCAGCTGCACAGGAATATTGAAGCCTACATGGATGACATAGTGGTCAGGACCAAGGACAGATCAACACTCATTCAGGACTTGGAAGAAACCTTTGCAAACCTGCGCAAGATCAACTTGAAGCTCAACCCAGAGAAGTGTGTGTTTGGCGTTCCTTCCGGCAAGCTACTTGGCTTCTTCGTGTCTTACCGGGGGATAGAGGCCAACCCCGACAAGATTAGAGCAATCGAGCAGATTCAAGCACCAAAAATAGTCAAGGACGCGAGGCATTTGACTGGATGTGTTGTCGCGCTATGCAGGTTCGTTTGCAAGTCTGCCGAGCGCGCCCTGCCATCCTTCAAAATTTTGAAGAAGGCAGGGCCCATGAAGTGGACCCCGGAGGCGGAAGCAGCGCTGCAAGACTTAAAAGCTTACCTTTCCTCTGTTCCCAACTTGGTCGCTCCTAAACCACAAGAGCCGTTGCTGCTATATCTGGCGGCAACCTACCAAGTGGCCAGTGCAGCACTGGTGGCACAACGGGAAATGCAGGAAAGGGGCAGCTACAGCTACTGTCCTCCCGGAGAAGGAGATGAACCAACCACAGCAAGGTTGAGTGCAGATCAGGGGAAATAAGAGCGGGATAGTGAAGGCAATCCCAAGGCTACAACAAGGAAGAAAGTGGTGCAACGACCAATCTACTTTGTTAGCTCCCTATTGCAGGGGGCTAGATCAAGGTACTCTGGGGTTCAAAAATTGATCTTCGGCCTCATCATGGCCTCGACGAAGCTGCACCACTACTTCCAAGCCCACGAGATCATGGTTGTCATCCGTTTCCCTTTACAATGCATATCGAGGAACCCTGAGGCCACCGGCAGAATAGTTGAATAGGCGTTAGAGTTGTCAAGCTTTGGAATGAAGTATGAAAGTACCTCAACCATTTAGAGCAGAGCATTGGAGGAGTTCGTTGCAGAATGGAAGCCTACTCCGGACGAAGAGATGCCAGAAACAGTTATCCCCAACAATGAAGCACCCCAAGAGTGGATCATGTACTTTGATGGTGCTTTCTCACAATAAGGTGGAGGAGCTGGTGTGCTCCTTGTCGCACCCACTGGAGAGCACCTCAAGTATGTCATCCAAATGCATTTTCCACGGGAGAAAGCTACCAACAACACTGTAGAATATGAGGGACTCCTTGTCGGGCTCAGGTTTGCAACAGAATTGGGAATTAAGAAGTTGATCATTTGTGGAGACTCATAGCTTATGGTGAGACAAGTAAACAAGGATTACCAAAGCCCATTGATGGAGGCATATGTGGAGGAAGTGAGAAAGATGGAGGAGCGTTTTGACGCATTGCAAACAAGCACGTGCCACATGCGGAAAACAACATTGCTGATCATCGGTTGTGCAAAAGCTTCCGGTGGAACTAGGGACTTTTGTTCTCCACCTGACTCAACCCTCAGTATCCCCAGCAACAATGGCTAGAAAGAGGAGGAAACCAGACTCCGACAAGCCCCTCCCGGAAGAGCTTCCTGAAGCCCCCAGTAGAGAGGTTGGAGGGAACAACTCCACTTCGCATGGCGAGAAGCATCCTCCCGCCAAACTACCAGTTCTTGCGGTTGAAATATGCGCTCCCACGAATGAGGAGGTGCCATTGGCCCTTCTTGTCGGGCCCCAGGCTCCTACTTGGGCACAGCACATAGTCCATTTCCTCCAAACTAGAGAACTTCCCGAAGAGCAAGAAGAAGCTGACAGAGTAGCCCGGAGGTCTAGTATGTATCAGTTCGTCGACGAAACGTTATACAGAAGGAGGCCCAACAATGTGAAATTGAAGTGCATTTGCCGAGAAGAAGGGAAGGAACTGTTGGCAGAGATACATAAAGGCATGTGCGGGTCCCATATTGGATCAAGAGCCTTGGTTTGAAAAGCTTTCCAACATGGTTTCTACTGGCCCACGACCCTCCAAGATGCAATCGAACTAGTCACCAGATGTGAAGCCTGCCACTTCCACTCCAAGAACATCCATCAACCTGCTCAAGCTCTCCAGACGATTCCTTTATCATGGCCATTTTTGGTCTAGGGGCTCGACATCTTGGGCCCCTTCCCCTATGCTACCGGGGTCTTTGAATTCTTGCACGTTGCAATCCACAAGTTTTCAAAGTGGCCGGAACTGGAGCCCGTGAGGAAGGTAACCGCACAATCAGCTATCCAGTTCTTGAAAGGAATAGTGTGCCGTTTCGGAGTACCCGCCAAAGTCATCACTGACGGCGGCACCCAATTCACAAGCCGCGATAAACGTTCAAACCCTCGGAAGCAAGGTTTCATTCGCTTCTATTGCCCATCCCAGAAGCAATGGACAAGCTGAGAGGGTGAACGCTGAAGTGCTGCGAGGACTCAAGACAAGAATATTTGATAGGTTGCTTATGTCCACTACGCAACTTTATTCTTGTAGAATCGTGTTGGGCCTCCAAGCGCAGAGTTTTGTAGGACAGTAGCAAATTTCCCTTAAGTGGATAAACCTAAGGTTTATCAATATGTGGGAGGTGTAGGATGAAGACAGTCTCTCTCGAGCAACCCTGCAATCAAATACAAGAAATCTCTTGTGTCCCCAACACACCGAATACAATGGCAAATTGTATAGGTGCACTAGTTCGGCGAAGAGATGGTGATAGAAGTGTACTATGGATAGTAGATATGAGTTTTTGTAGTGCGAACAATAAAAAACAGCAAGGTAGTAAATAGTAAAACGAAGCAAAAACGGTATTGCAATGATGGAAAATGAGGCCTAGGGTGCATACTTTCACTAGTGCAATCTCTCAACAATGCTAACATAGTTGGATCATATGACTATCCCTCAAAATGCAACAAAGAATCACTCCCGAGTTCCTATTAGCGGAGAACAAAAGATAGAAATTGTTTGTAGGGTATGAAACCACCTCAAAGCTATTCTTTCCGATTGATCTATCCTAGAGTTTGTACTAAAATAACAGCAAGCTATTCTTTTTGATCGATCTAATCAAGAATTCGTACTAAAATAACACCATATGACACATATCAAGCAACTCTAATGTCACCTAGATACCCCAATGTCACCACGAGTACCCGTGAGTTAATTATATTATATGTAGCAAACAATTTCAGATTCATAATGCTCAATCCAACACAAAGAACTACAAGGGGACCCCAAAGTTTCTATCGGAGAAAAGATAATAAAAATGTGCATCAACCCCTATGCATAGATTACCCTAATGTCACCGCGGGAATCCGCAAGTTGAGTGCCATAACATATATCAAGTGAATCAATATGATACTCCATTGTCACCTCAAGTATTCATACGGAAAGACATACATCATGTGTTTTCAGATTTGAACATTCAATCCGACAAGACAAAACTTCAAAGGGTAAAGATTCAATTCATCACAACAAGAGTAGAGAGGGGAGAAACATCATATGATCCATCTATATTAACAAAGCCCGCGATACATCAAGATCGTGACATCTCAAGATCACGAGAGAGAGAGAGAGAGAGAGATTAAACACATAGCTACCGGTACAAACCCTCAGCCCCGACGATGGACTACTCCCTCCTCATCATAATGGCCGCCGGGATGATGAAGATGGCCACCAGAGATGATTCCCCCCTCCGGCAGGGTGCCAGAACAGGGTCCCGATTGATTTTTGGTGGCTACAGAGGCTTGCGGCGGCGGAACTTCCGATCTAGGGCTACCCCGAAGGGTTTTGAAATATTTGGGAATTTATAGAACGGAGAGGCGGTTCAGGGGGCACCCGAGGTGGGCAGCACCCACCAGGGCGCGGCCGGCCGCAACATCCACCTCCACACCCCGGCAAGCCGCAACACCAGCAGCAAGGCTGGATGCATCCACGGGAAGGGAAGGGGTTGCAGAGGTGAGCTTCCAGGAGGCCTGCCGGCCAAATCGGCAAGGGAAGGGGCAGCCGGAGGGGGGCAACACGCACACAAGATCCAATCTAGGGGAGGAGGGGCGCAGTGCATGGGGGAGGAAAACAACTCCACCACCACCATGCCCATGACCAGACCGCGCCTGGCCAGACCGGCAGGGAGGAGGGTGCGCTAGAGGGGACCAGGCCGCCCCGTCTTGGGGAGGGAGGGGCGCAGCGCGTGTGGGGGTAGGGGGAACTGCTCGGCTGCCATCATCCTAGGGACCGGCGTGGCTTCGCCGGCCGTCCCTGCGGTGGCGCGGGGAGTGAGCGAAGGGAGAACTCCAGGCGGCGGCGGCGGCGCGAGTTACCCCCATGCCGCCAGCGTCGAGCGCCGCCGTACGACATCTAGTTATCTCTACCCGAGCGAGTTCTCCAAATGGACTCCCTTCTTTAACAACTTAATCTCATTACATATACGATGCCAGCAAGGAGACGAGTTGCGAATAAATGAATTATCGATCAGTTCTCCACTCGGGTAATATTTTGCCCATGCCTCTGTAGGAGTATTTAGGTTTCGTCAATTTGTCTCAAGCCATCCAGTGAACCTTCCTTCGATCATATTCATCGCCCCACCAAAAGTTTTCTTTTTTTGAAAGACCCAGCAAATTGCTGGCATTCATTGATTTGGCAGAAAGGAGTGGAATACAATGTTGATCGAGTGATCAGTAGAAGAGAGGAGACCCTGGCCGTTAGGCCTTACATGTTTTGCTAACTTCTCGCTATGTCATGAAGTTGCTTTCAAGGGCAAAATATTTTCGCAACTCTTTTGGGGATGACATGTTTTGTAAATGTTGTTTGAAACTGATCAGTGGAGTTGAAAATGTTGTTTTCCCCTCGTTGGCCAGACTGTTTTACAATCCTGTCGACTGCTTCCAAGGTTCGCCCCACCAAAAGTTACGAGTGAGCTTCGCTGATTCCTTGCACAGCCCACTCGAGAACTTGAAAATGCTCATGGCATACGTTGGGAGGGCTTACACCACAGACTTGATAAAGAACTTCCTTTGCTGCACGTGATAAAGAACTTCAGGAACTTATCTTTAATAGGCTGAAACTTCTCCTGTCCTAGACATTTCTCTTTGAAACCAGCGGACTAGACGTTCAAAACTTGTATCACACTAAATGGACACCATGATGCAGATAATAGAGTATGAGATGACTCAAGATATTTTGATGTTCCATTCAAGTTTTCCAGACACATCTTTTGATTGTATTCATTTTATTCTACCATATCATAAGTGTTGTTTGTTTTCATGTGTTAAGATCGTATGTACTCCCTTCATAAAGAAATATAAGAGCGTTTAGATCACTAAAGTACCCAGTAGGTTTCAAACGTTCAGAAAGGCTGGAGACACGTATGACATGTCAACCGGCTGAGGGCTGAGTGCATCAGTAGGAGAGCTGAATAATTACCTCCCGGTTCACAGGGGATGCATGCCATGCTACATCAAGTACTGCGTGCTATGCTACATGAAGAGGAACACCATCCATTCCCCCGAAAGAGGAACACCACCCACATCATCAGTATTTGAGGTACGCATGGTCGCATCAAGTGTAGGTTCTTGCGGATCCTAGAGGGATCTGATGTTGTTTTGCGCGCACACAAGGTTGTCGTGTCGATGTAATTGAAAATATAAAATGCATCCTTTTCATTACTGCAGAAACATGGAAAACATTATGAAGTACCTTAAAACAGGAAATACATTTGGAATCCATGCAAATTTTCATTTACATGATTTTTATTCGCTTTGTACTGTGGATGTGCAAATGTTACAATGCCTTCCAAATATAAAAGGTTGTCATGACAGTCTTGCAAGGGTACTGTCAAACATATGTGCCGTGGAATGAAGATGGGACAGCCCTGCAAAATTGGGAAGCAAATAAGAACAATACTTCTGGAGGTCACAACAGTTTAAAAGATCAAGCAAAGTGACGCTAACCGGAAGGAAGGAAACTGAAATTTTGAATCCCAACACCCAAAGTGTATTATCAAGAGATAGGAAACAAAGGGGGCAACCCGGAGCAAGAGATAGGACACAAATTGAAAAAAAAAAAGCCTAAATTACCACAGAGCAACTAAAAGGAAAGAAAACAATAGGTCCACACTGCGCACCAATCTAATTCATTTAAAGAATACATTAAAAGAAACCTCTCACAAGAAATTCAAGCACCAGTGAGAAAAGTATTCATATGATTTGCTTATCTTGAAAAAGAAACCAAATTTTCCAGTTTGAAATAAAAATGCTATTATCATGTACACTATATTGTTCTAATTCAGATACGAGAGATAGGTAAGTTTATGCACAATGAATGCTGAAACTTTCACGATATCTATACAAGAAGAAACACAGACAGGGTACAGGCGTACAGCTAACAAAACAATGAAGAATTTCACCTGCAGAAAGACGTTTGACTCATTTGGTTCTCTTGTAGAGTTTATAGGTATATCATAATAAAAAATGAACACAATATCATGATAAAATTATTACCAAACATCAAGGGTTGTACGAAAGGAGCCTCAAGAATTCTACCTATCATGACATTTGCGGGTCTCCTAGCAGGTTGCTTGTAAAAAGTTACTGATGTAGGTTTGTGCAAGACTTTCTCCAAGCTTTACTTGTGCTTCAGTGGTAAGATGCAGATTATCTTCGTTCAAGGGCAGACCAATTGCATCCACAGTTACAACATTCAGCAAGTTAATGCTAAGCTGAGCCTCCCTCACTTTTTCAATGTTCCTTTTATTCCCAGATGCGAGAGCAACCTGTTTTAGTGCATACATAATCATGAGAGAAATGGTAATCTTCATAGCAAATAATATCACAGAAATGAAAATATGATCACTTGGCAAAGCAACCAGCATTTTTGTAAGAAAGAGTGAAATCAATTAGTGAAAGATTTAAGGTGTTAGATAAGAATATATTATTTAAGTAGTTTTAGAATCAACCATTCTTTTTACTTGAGGATATAAAATTGGTGAAATAAAATACACATGTTTTCATGTCTTGAATCACATCTTGTGGTTTATTTTCGTGAACCAATAACATCAATTTAAACTAATCTGATCAGTAGGGAAATGAAAATAGAAGTTAGTTTGGATATACTTATGATGTAAAAATACCTGATTGTAAATCCAAAAAAAATTACAATTATGCATATTCATGGCCTGAGAAAGTAAGCAATTACTACACAGCTGCCTGCCTGTACGTTTTTCAAACTGAAACAAGACAAACAATTGTATGCTTCCTTGTCATCCATCTACAACCAATGTGCATTCACAACTCCATCTTTTATTTTTTAAATTCTGATTCTTTTTGCTTATATAGTGGTCTATTTTTCATATTATGCCAATAACCAGACTGTGCCACGGTGTCAGGTCCGAGTGAGTCAAACCGTGCCATGTCATGACTGAATCCACGTAACCCAGGATAAGGAACTAAAACTATACAGTTTTAGAGTTGAAGGAATAGGTTTTCCTGGAATTATAGTTGAGGGACCAAAATTATACTTTTCACTGGCTGTAACAACCTCCATAAGAGATTAGGCTAGACGTGTATTGTTCATCTCGATTGGCTTCACAGCTGGTGTTTGGCCAAGGTGTCCCGCTTCTTGCATTATGCTTGCTTCTCCTCGTAATATAAACATGTGCAAATATTGTTTACGCATGTCTCAAACTTGTTCCAAGAACGGGTATCTTAATCGTATAAGTAGAGCCACTTACTTGGCCTAATGCTGCATACAGAACACTATGTATGAATTTTAATCATATATAACTAAATAGTTAATCCTCACTAACCTATTTATCTCCACATGCACACATGCCACCATGCATGAAAAAGACCCACCTCAATAATTAATACACTAAATCATATATTCATATTCCATACAACAAATCCATCAAAATACATTGCTATAATTTCCCGTAGCAAACGTGTGGGGTATCATCTAGTTAATTAAGTCTGTGTCTGCTGTGTCTGCCCATCAGAAAAAAAAGGAATCATGCTGCATTACTCATGCAGGACTGTAATTAAGTATTCCTAAAAATTTCGCATATGATTGCTCTCTCTGTTCAGAAACATAGGACACATTTTGACTCTTCAACTACAGCGTTGAACAAAAGTTAGTTCATTAATAAAGTTTGTATTCAAAAGTATTTTGTTATGGTTGCTATTTTGTAGTACTAGTGAACAAAACATTGAGCAAAAATTATGGTGAAGTTTGAGCATAGACAATCAAATTTTCTGAATGGAAACAGTAATACTTCATCTTCACGTGCATTGAACAATAGTTATCTGCCCGAGTCCCCCGCGCCCCCCCCCCCCCCCCCGCTCGGGCGACTCGGGCGGAGACCCTAAACCTAGCCGCCGGGCCGCCTCCATCCCCGTCCTCCCCTCCGTAGCCGCCGGGCGGCCGATGGTGGTGGCAGAGGTCCTCTTCCTTCCCGGGCCGAGATCGAGTGAGGCGGGTCACATAATGACGCCGGGGCGCTTCTCCCGGATCTGGGTGCGGCTGCGCGGCGGCGCAAAGCGACGTGGTGGTGGGCAGAGGTGGCGGAGCTGCAAGGCGACGTGGAAGAGCTTGTGGTGCTGGCTGCTCGGCGCGTCCGCGTGGTCACGACGGCCATGGCTGTGGTCGCCGGCAGCTCGGCGGTTCGGCGGCGGCGACGACGTTCGGCCTGTATCCCGGGGCGGCGGCCCTCGACGATGGCAGCAGGTGAAGCTAGGGCTTCCTGCGGCGGCATGGCGTGGTGCTATCCCTGTCCAAGGCGGATCTGCGCCGGTGATCTGGTGGCTTTGGCTTCGGATTGGTTCGGATCAGAGACGGTGACGAGCGTGCCGGATCCCTCTCGGTGGTTCTCGCGGTTTGGCGAGGTGGGGTGGCGGCCCTCCTCCCAGACTCCAGTGGTGGCACACACAGGTAGTGGCCGGTGTGCCAGGGCTCCCACGGTGGCAGTGCTGTTGTGGATAGTCGTCGAATCTGGACGACTAGATCTAGGGCTTTGAAGGCGGTCTGGACGATGCACAAGTTGTCAGTTGGATTTTCTTGGGACAGACCCTTAGCGTCGTTTCCTTCATGAAGGCATCATCGAGGTGAAGCTCCCAACTCCTCCTGCTACCTCCCGGTGAAATCCTTGATCAGTTGATCGGATGATGGGGTGCTCTTGTGTTGCTCCCTCCTTGGGGGCATCATTCTTGGAGGTGTACATTGGCTCGAGGGACCAGTGGACGGTTTTAGCGATGGAGCAGCGTTACATGTCACGCGTCGACGGTGTGGAGTCTCGGCAGCATGGCGTGGTAGGGTCTCGGCGACGGATGTGTGATAATGGGCGCGAGTAGGGTGGTGGCGTTGTCTGGCACCGTGGTGGCGTTGACGACAGGCCTGACAAGGTCGATGTGTTAGTACCTGCTCTGAAGATGGACCGGTGGAAGACAGCGGCGCGTCTGAGACTGAGAGTGCACTGGACGGGTGTGTGCCCTAGACCCGGCAATGTGGCTTGGTTGGGGCCTCCGGCTTTAGATGTTAGGCTTTGGTGTGAGGTATGTTTGGTATTTGACTCAGACAATCGGGACCCCTTCATCAAGTGGATAGGAGTAGCGACAGATGTTGCCAAGATGGTTGCTTCAGACTTCCTGATGTATTACTCCCTCCGTCCGTAAATATTTGTCATCAAAATGGATAAAAAAGGATGTGTCTAGAACTAAAATAGTCTAGATACATCCCCTTTTATCCATTTTGGTGACAAATATTTCCGGACGGAGGGAGTACTTTGTAAGATCTTTGTGAATAATTAATAAAATGATTGCATGCATCTCTTAGAGGCCGGGGCCATCCTCCTTTTTAAAAAAAAAATCTTCACGTGCATTATTATTTTTCATAAAATTACTATTCATTTGTCCAAAATTGCTAGCCTGTATGAATGCCCAGATTGATGACCAGTTCAGTTTCTATAAACTTCAGTTCACAACAGCCATGCCAAAAATGAAGACAAATGACACTATTTACCGAGCGCGGCCATCACCTGAATGAATGGTAGATGCGGCATCCCAAGATCTGCCCTGATATTTGCTATCAGCCTCTCCACGTTCCCCTGGTACGCCGCCGTTTCGGCATCGGACTCTGCATCGCTCTCCCCCTGGTACCACAACACGGCCTCGATCTCGCCGCACTCGGTCGCGGCGCGCGCGCGCCGCACCATCTGCTCGTACAGGTGCTCCCCGCGGGCCCACTCCCGGATGGCCGTGCCGCCGACGGCGCACGGTACGAGCCCGACCCCGGCGGTGCCTGGGGGCTGCAGCCGCGGGAGAATGGCGCGGGCGAAGGCCATCCCGGGGCCGACGCCGCAGGTCTTGGTCGTGTCGATGTCGGCGTGCAGCGGCTCGCGGGCCTCTTCCCATGCGAGCGCGGCGGAGAGGCGGAGGATGGAGGGGTCCGGCGCGCACTCCGCCGGCACGACCCCGTCCCACCGTCGGTGGTGCACGCCGCCGCGGCCGGCCATGTTGCTCTGCCCTGAGAGAAGGAAGATGCGCATGACTGCGGGAGCAGCGGGGCGGCAGCGGTGAGGAAAGTGTGAAGAAGAGAAGACTGCGGCTTCAAGCGTTAGTTGCAAGTTGTTTACATTAGACGTGAAACTGTCCGAAATAACCAACCGTTAACATTTCAGCACTCAGTTCCGATCTAACCACATTTCAGCACACAACTCATACAACAATCTAGAATCTCAGAAGAGAACTGACGGTTGATTCTGGTGGCAGGTGATTCTGTCGAAAGTTTCCAGAATCTGATTCTCCGGAATCATGGCGAAAAGAATTGGCCTTAGGGCATCTTCAACGGGAACTCACAAAAAATCTTCCGCATCCGTCCACGGATAAGGGATCAGTCTGCGGACACGAATGCGGGAGGCAGTCATCCAACGCTAGCAGCATACATTTCAAACCGTATTTTAACTAATCGGACGAAATTCATCCAAATCGGCTGATATTCATCGAAGTTCGGATATAAAATAGCATAAATCATCCACACATAGCATCCAAATTAAGTCTAGTACAACAAGGTCTCAAATTCGTGGATGTCCAACAAATTTTTCACGAACGGATCATGTCCTCCCACACATACTTCCCTTCAGCTTCATCTAGCAGTGTGCACGTAAATGGACGTCCCGCTAACCTGTGGTACAACACGGCAGCGTGTGCGGGCTACATATAATGTGTAAATCAACATTGAATGAATCAATCAATCAACAAGTTTAGCAAGACGAAGTAAAACTTACGATCTCTTCCATGCCCGCGTGCAATGGTCATCTTGCCTCGAGCTGCCTGATCAAGTTGTAGTACTTGATGACGCTGATCTGGATAGCGTACCAGGGATACGACAACGAGCTCACGTTGCGTGGTAGCATGATGTACACGTCGTAGGGCGCAATGTGCTTTCTTGCCTGAAACTTTCATGCACTTGCTCCAAGAAGGGTGGCCCTTTGGTCTTGCCTATGAAATCCACGGATATGGTCAACCACGCATCGCATAACAACTCATCCTCCATGGTCAAGTAGCTCACCATCCTTCGTACTCTAAAAACGACATAGCATTTGAAAATAAGCTCAATGACATTTGACCGAACACCTACTGGGCGTGGTGTCCGCCATGGAGGTCATCAACAGGGGCAGAGTGTGCGTGGGTACAAATAGCTCCAGGGCTGAAAGCTCTGTCTGAACAGCGAGCGAGCGCGTCGGTGCTGGTTGCGGATGCCCGACAATGCCTCTGTGGCGACCGGAGACGAACAACAGCGACGGCGGAGGTGGAGGGTGCAGATGCAAAGCAAGGGGAGAAGGGGTGGAGTGGAAGGAAATGAGACCGGGAGGGGGATTGGGTGGGCCGGGGGTGTCGGAGTGTTGAGATCCACGGTAGGGTGTGTCGACTACAAATTAAAAAAATTCTACACGCAGAACAACCAAGAACATGCTACAAGAGATGGATCACAGATCATTACCACTAGATGCGAAGTGTCTGCAGCGGAAGTAGAGTTGGGGCAGCGCGTCTCCGGAGTTGTCTCCTCCTCGTCGATCTCCCACATAGCCGATTGGATCCCACGAACAGGTTCGCCGGAGTGGCGCAGGTGCACCGCCACTAATGGTATCTACGCATGCAGGAGGAACATCGTGTGGCGGACTGCTCGGTTCGATCACACAACGAGCGACGAGTGGAGGTAGCTAGTTGCAACACATGCAAAGCCCTAGTGATGGCACCAAAGCGATCAACCAAATGAGTGTGCCTCACCCCCACTATATATAAGAATCCGTCACAGGCTCAACACTTGGGCCTCGCACGGATCCTAAAGCCCAAAGTCTGTTCAGCTTGGATCGGAGTCCGAGTAGGATTACATCTGACTCGTGGAGTCGGATCAGGCATCATAGGTTCCTTCCCTTAAGCACGCGACCCCTTAGGTTCTCGTTCACTTGGTCGCGAGTCAGATCACATCCGGCTCGTCTAGTCGGTAGCGGCCTCTAGTGAAGTGTGCCGACTCCAAGTGTCCGATGAAGCTAGTTAGGTGAACCTGTACAATGTGTCACACTTCTATTCCCTTTTCCACACGATATATGTTGTCGGGTTCAAGGCGAGTCTGTCATCTTTGTGCTAGCTCGACCTCTTTCTCGTTCCAGTGATGCCGACCACAAACCAGATTATCTCATAATCCTTGTTGCATGGCCATGCTTATCTTGGTCGGATCACACAAGGGGCCCAGAGTATATCTATCCTGATCGGAGGGGCAAATTCCATCTTGGTCAACCATGTCTCGCGGCATGGGCCTGGACAAGCCTGAAACCTACCTTTGTAACTACCCAGTCACAGAGTAGCATTTGTGAAAGGGCATTTCCCTACCTTATGTTTTGGATGATGATGACAACCCTTTGTTGGTCTAATCCTGTGCTAAATGTTTCCGGTTCTCAATGATTAGGCTTTCATCGGTTAGTGGTTCTCTCTCGAAGGAATCGTTTGAAGACGGAATCCTCTACGCTTTTTTTCTCTTTGGTCATAGGGATCCCATACTATCAAGAGGGAATCCTCTTTGGGAAGAATAGGGGATTCCATTCACGCACACCTCCATCACCCCTCTTTTGTCGAGAGAGTGCCCCCTTTTTTAATCTAATCTTTGTTGTGTTTTTCCAGCGGTTGTATCGCTCGTCCGAGCGGTTGTACCGCTGGCTCTTGACGCTTCTCTGCCTTTGTCGAGCGGTGGTATCGCTGCCTCCGGGCGGTAGTACCGCCACCTGACTCTGCAAAGACCAGCAGCGGTTGTTCCGGCCATGCACCGCCCATGTACCGGCCAGGCTTCTGTTTTGATGCGGTGGCTGGGTGGTGGTGGCCTGGTAGGTCCGGTTGTTCCTTATCAACCGGTACAACCGGAGGTTCGAGCGGTTCTTCCGCTCATACCTTAGCCGCTCAAGCGCTCAAGGCCAGGCGGTTGCACCGGCCCTGCACCGCCCAACTACCGCCCTCAAGGGTGACTCTGTTCTGTTTCGGTGCGGTAGTTTTGCGGTGGCTGGGCGGTTGGTCCGGTTATTTGCTAATGACCGGTACTACCGCCCGATGGTCCGGTTGTACCGCCTGGTAGGGTTCTGCAGCTACATCGTGAGTCCCGGTTGTACCGGGACAAGGAGCGATTGTACCGCTGCAGTACTGAAAATGCAGTAATGGTTGGATTTAAGTGGGCTGCTATATAAGGTGGTTCTTCCACCTACCATGCCCACCTTTTACCTCTCTCACTCCACCATTAATGCTCTCAAGCTCTCTTGCCCGATCTCTCACTCTAGCCACTCAAACTTGTTGATTTGCTAGGGTTTGAAGGAGGAGACCTAGATCTACACTTCCATCAAAGGATATTTGGTTCCCCCATACTTTCTAGTGTGGATTTTATTACTCTTGGGTGCTTGGGCACCCTAGACGGTTGAGGTCACCTCGAGGCCATATTCCATTGTGGTGAAGCTTCATTGTTTCGTTGGGAGCCTCCAATTATTGTGGAGATTGCCCCAACCTTGTTTGTAAAGGTCTGGTTGCCGCCTTCAAGGGCACCAATAGTGGAATCACGGCATCTCGCATTGTGTGAGGGCATGAGGAGAATACGGTGGCCCTAGTGGCTTCTTGGGGAGCATTGTGCCTCCACACCGCTCTAACGGAGACGTACTTCCCCTTAAAAGGAAGGAACTTCGTTAACACATCCTCATCTCCACCGGCTCCACTCTTGGTTAATTCGTGCCTTTACTTTTGCAAGCCCACTTGTGTTACATCCATTGCTTGCTTATGTGCTAGTTGTTATTGCATCATATAGGTTGCTCACTTAGTTGCACATCTAGACAACCTATTTTGTTGCAAAGTTTAATTTGGTAAAGAAAAGCTTAAAAATTGTTAGTTGCCTATTCACCCCCCCCCTCTAGTCAACCATATCGATCCTTTCAATTGGTATCAGAGCCTCGTCTCTTTATTAAGGACTTTGCCGTCCGAAGAGTATGGTTGACACCAATGATGGTGCGGAGGAACACTCCGGTGTGAATCCCATCTCGTCTTCGGCCGAAGGGGGAACCTCGGTCTCACGTGAGGAATTCAATGTGGCTTTAGACACATTGAAAACCTCCATGACGGCCGAGGTTAAAAGCATGTTTACTGAATTTCTAGAGGGACTTAAACTATCTACCTCGCCAATGAAAGTGGGTGATCCCACTAACAAGGTGACGGATGCTAACTCCGATAAGGGGGAAGCTAACAATGAAAAGAGTCCATCTACTAGTGGTAGAAATGGCACCGGCATCTTTGCCCATGTGGAACCTCCTATCTATAGAGGACCGATTCCCTCCACTCATTTAAATCATGCCGGCCCTCCTCCTAAATATGTGAAAAATGAAGATTTTGATTCTTGGGTTTATCGCTTCAAGCGTCATTTAAAACATGTGAATACTAACCTTTGGAGAATCATTGAAGAAGGTTTCTATCCTCATGACCCAAGCAACTTCACCCCTCGAGAAGAAGTGGACAATCAATTCAATGAGAGTGCTCTCTTCATCATCCAAGATGCTATCCTTCCTGAAGATCTTCCTCATCTTCGACCTCATGTCATGGCTAAAGAAGCATGGAAATGTGTCGAGCGTCTCTATTGAGGAAGTGCTAGCATTCAACGCTCCAACTATGAAGTGGTGCAAGATGAAGCCGATGAGTTTGCAATGAAAGAAGATGAAGAACCTCGTGAGCTCTTTCGAAGAGTGACCAAACTCGTGGTCGCTCTCCGAGATCATGGAAGCAAGGACACGGATGACAATTGGATCAAGCGAAAGTTCCTCAAGGCCATGATGCCCTACAACAAGGCCATGTCCTCCGTCATTCGTCAAAGATCGGACTTCCACTCCATGACCTCAAGTGAAGTGTTGGATGAGTTCGTTGCAATGAGCATCTTGTACAAGACCGCCAACAATGCGGTGCTCCATTCTCAAAGGGCAAAGAAGCCCAACCTTGCTTTGAAGGCCAAGGTTATTGTGGAAGAAGAGGAAGAAGTGGAAGATGAGGAAAGCAACCCCGAAGACACCAAATTTGATTACCATGAGCACATGGCCCTTGCTTCAAGACAATTTTGGAGCAAGAAGAATTCAAGATCCAACTTCAACAAGAACAACTCAAGTGGCGTCAAGGGCAAGCAACGAGTTAGAACTTGCTTCAACTGTGGCAATGTGAGCCATTTCGTTGCGGATTGTCCTTACGAGAAGCGGGAAGACAATGATGGCAAGTTCATCCGAAAAGACAAAGCCAAGTCCTTCCCCAACAAGAACAACTTCGCCAAAAAGACTCCCACTCGTGGGTTGGTGGTTCAAGAAGAATACCAAGAGGATGACGATGATGATGAAAATGAAGAAGCAATGGCCATGGCATCCGTTGCCATTGCTACAACTCCCCGGGTGTCTCTCTTTGACTCACCCAACGAAAACATCACCGCCAAATGCCTCATGGCTAAAGCTTCAAACAAGGTAACCCCGAACATTAAAACCACCATCATTACTAATCCCTCCATGGAGGATTGCATTGATGAACATGATGGGTCTAATGAAGAAGTGAATGAGTTTGAGTCTTTTATGAGTAAGCTCAAGGGCAAGTCCAAGAAGCATTTTGTTGCTCTCTTGGAACAACTTGGTGAGGCCAATGACATGATCGAGGCTCACGAAGAAACCATCTCTAAGATGGAAGGTCATAGTCGTGACTATGCATATGAGATATCAGATCTCTCTAATGCTCTTGAGGAAGAGCGTGTGCATCGTTTGACTTTTGAGGAGTCACACAATGATGACCATGCTAAGTTAAAGAAAGATCTTGATCATGCTCTTGTCGTGTCTCGTGTGCTAACTTCCGAGAAGGCTAAACTTGGGGTTGATCATGCTAGACTCAAAGAGGAATTTGAGATACTTGACAAGGCTCACAAGGTCTTGAAGGGTGCTCACGCTAACCTCAAAGAGTCTCATTCTCAACTCCAAGTTAACCTAACCAAGGAAAAAGCCACCTTTCCTCATATGGTATTAATTGATAATGCATGTGCTACTAACCCGTGTTGTGAGCATGTGCATCTTGTGGAGGAGAATGCCAAGTTGAAGGATCAACTTGAGAAAGGCCTTGTTTCATGCATTCAAGGTGAGAAGAACCTCAACGACCTCTTGAGCAATCAAAAGGAAGTTGTGGCCAAGGAAGGAATTGGATTTGCACCTAAGTCCAAGAGCAAGAAGAAGAAGAATGACAAGATCAAACATCCTCCTCCTCTCAAGCAAACTTTTGTAAAAGAGGGAGAGGGTGCTTCTAAGGAGAAGAAGGAAAAAGTGAAGGGGGTTGACACTCAAAAGGGCAAAAGCATTTCCCCCGACAAAGCCGGCGACTTTAACCCGTCATATGTGTTGTGCCGTGCTAGTGATGGACATGTTTATGCTAAATTTGTTGGTTCTCCCTATGAGTACATTGAATGGTCTATTTGGGTTCCCAAGACCCTTGTTACTAACATCAAAGGACCCATTACTAAATGGGTACCTAAAACCAAGCATTGATCTCTTGTAGGTGTTTGCTTCCGGTGGGGGATCATGGTTGCTCGATAGTGGAGCAACAAATCATATGACCGGGAGCAAGGACTTGGTGGTGGACATGCAAGAGATTCCATCTATGCCCACCAATGTCGAGTGGGGTGATGCATCACATTCTAAGGTATTGGGTCTTGACAAGGTTGTCATTTCTCATGATCTTACGATCGAGAAAGTCATGCTTGTTGAGTCCCTTGCATACAATTTGCTTTCCGTTCGTCAACTTGCACTCATGGGTTTTGCTACATTCTTTGACATTGATACCGTGGCCCTCTTGTGGAGCAAGACTCTTAAAGTAGCCTTTGTTGGGCATGTCGAGAACGGTCTCTACGTGATTAACTTTTCGGAGTGACCCACTAAGACCGCGACATGCCTAATGGCTAAAGTTGACGTGGGATGGCTTTGGCATCGCCGTTTAGCCCACGTCAATATGAGATCTTTGCAAAGTCTTCTCAAGGGGGACCATGTCTGTGGACTAACAAATGTTAGTTTTGCCAAAGATCGTGCTTGCAGTGCTTGTATCGAAGGAAAGCTTCATGAAAAGGCTCACCCTCCATCAACCATCATCTACTCGAAGAGACCCTTGGAGCTCCTTCACATGGATCTCTTTGGGCCTCCATCTTTTGATAGTCTTGGAGGTAGAAAGTATTGCTTGGTGCTTGTGGATGACTATTCAAGATACACTTGGGTATTCTTCTTCAAGAGGAAGAGTGAGACTCAATAAACCGTCATCGACTTTGCAAATGAAGCTCAACGTCAACACAATGCAAAGATCTTGACAATAAGGAGTGACAACGTCACCGAGTTCAAGAACTACACCTTGGATGAGTTTCTTAGTGATGAGGGGATCAAGCACCAATATGCTGCTCCATACACCCCTCAACAAAATGGTGTTGCGGAGAGGAAGAACCGGACGTTGATGGATGCGGCTAGGACCATGATGGTGGAGTTCAAGTCTCCATACAACTTTTGGGCCGAAGCCATCAACACCGCATGTCATGCATCCAATCGGCTCTATCTTCGCAAAGGCTTGAACAAGACTCCTTATGAGATACTTACCAGCAACAAGACGAACCTCAAGTACTTCCGAGTGTTCGGTTGTAAGTGTTTCATTCTCAAGAAAGGTGTTCGTTTGTCTAAATTTGAGGCTAGAGCTCTTGAGGGCATATTTGTTGGTTATGCTACAAACTCTCATGCTTACAGTGTCCTCAACAAGTCCACCGGACTCATTGAGGAGACGTGTAACATGGAGTTTGACGAAAATAACGGCTCCCAAGTGGAGCAAAGTGGTACTTGTGTTGTAGGTGATGAAATTCCTCCCCAAGCCATAAGAAGAATGGGTATTGGTCATATCCTACCCATTGAGGAACCCCTTGTGGCCGAAGGAGAAGGACAATGCTCCACTCAAGTGGAGCCATCACCTCCCGAAGACCCACACGCTTCCGAAGAACAAAGTGAAGGCCCTCACCCTCATGAACAAGACCAAGGGCAAGATCAACCTCAAGATGGTGGTGAACCTCTAAATGATGCCCAAGGTCAAGTTCTCCCCCTCGAGCAAGTTCAATATCATGAGCAAGCTCAAGATCAAGAACAAGCTCAAGACGGCGCTCAAGATGATCAAGTTAACCCTCCTCCTTCCACACCCGAGGAGGAATTAGAGCGTCGTGCCGCGAAGATTGCTTCCAAGCTCACCACCTAAGGCCATCTCATGGAAAACGTGGTTGGAAGCCTAAGAAAAGGGGTGAGCACTCGTAGACAATTAGCAAACTATTATGAACATCATGCGTTTGTCTCTTGTGTTGAACCCCAAAAGGTCTATGAGGCGCTCGAAGACTCGGATTGGCTCAATGCCATGCATGAAGAACTCAACAACTTCGAGTACAACAAGGTGTGGATATTGGTGCCAAGACCTTCGGGGAACCACAACGTCATTGGAACCAAGTGGATCTTCAAGAACAAGCAAGATGCTCAGGGGAACATCATTCGCAACAAGGCGAGATTGGTAGCACAAGGCTACTCCCAAGTCGAGGGTATCGACTACGGTGAAACCTTTGCTCCCGTTGCTCGTCTTGAATCCGTTTGTTTGTTGATTGCTTATGCTTCCCATCACAACTTTAAGTTGCAACAAATGGATGTGAAAAGTGCTTTTCTTAATGGTCCTATTAATGAGTTGGTCTATGTCAAGCAACCCCCCGGGTTCGAGGACCCCTACTTCCCGGATCATCTGTATCAACTCGATAAGGCACTCTATGGCCTTAAACAAGCCCCACGTGTGTGGTATGACCACCTTACCGAGTTGCTACAAGATCGTGGATTTGAAGTAGGACAAATCGATCCCACTCTTTTTACTAAGAAGGTCAAAGGGGAGTTGTTTGTATGCCAACTATATGTTGATGATATTATCTTTGGTTCTCCTAACAAAGCTTTCAATGAGGAATTTGCCGCTCTCATGACCTCCAAGTTCAAGATGTCTTTGATGGGAGAGTTGAAGTTCTTCCTTGGTTTTGACATCAAACAAAGAAGAGAAGGAACCTTTATCAACCAAGCCAAATACACTCAAGACATGCTTAAAAGATTCAAGCTAAGTGATGTCAAGCCGGCTACTACACCAATGCCTACCAAGTGCCAACTTGACATCGATCCCAATGGTAAAGCGGTGGATCAAAAGGTATATCGCTCCATGATTGGCTCCTTGCTTTACCTTTGTGCATCTAGACCAGATATCATGTTGAGTGTGGGGATGTGTGCACAGTTTCAAGCCGCACCAAAGGAAAGTCACTATGTGGCGGTCAAGCGAATCTTTTGATATTTGGCTCATACCCCAAACTTTGGCTTATGGTACCCAAGAGGAGAAAATTTCAAGCTTGAAGGTTTCACGGATTCCGATTGGGCGGGGGACAAAGTGGATAGGAAGTCCACTTCCGGAGGGTGCCAATTTCTTGGTTGCTCTTTGGTAAGTTGGTCTTCCAAGAAGCAAAGTTGTGTGTCTCTCTCGTCCACCGAAGCGGAGTATGTGGCGGCAGGTAGTTGTTGTGCTCAACTCCTATGGATGAGGCAAACTCTAAAGGAGTACGGTGTCATTTGTGACAAAGTGCCTCTTTGGTGCGATAATGAAAGTGCCATCAAGATTTCTCTCAACCCGGTACAACACTTCAAGACGAAGCACATTGAGATTCGGTATCACTTCATCCGGGATCACATTAGGCGAGGGGAGATCGAGCTCAAGTATGTCAAAACTCATGATAACCTTGCAGATATTTTCACGAAGCCCTTGGATGAAGCAAGATTTCGCGAGTTAAGGCATGAGCTAAATATCATTGATTTGAGCAATGTGACTTGAACCCGTGCACCCACCACCACACTCAACGTGTTGTCTAGCTTAGGTGTAGGCATGGACATAGGGGGAGTGTTGTTCTCTCAATGAGCTCTCCCTCCCCCCATCATGCATAAATCGATCACCTCTTTCACATTAGCCATTTTTGATGGTACTTGTGCTTCAAAGACGAGTTTTGGTCTTGGGCCCAAGGATAATTCTTCGCGGTGCCATACCATTTGACTCAAACATAGGTGGCTTCGGCCATCGCCCTCTCTTAAGAGAGAGGACTGAGCTCGCTCTGCTTGTCTGCGGCTGCTTTTGTTTTCCCTTCGTTCTTTTCCCTGTTCTTAGTGTTTGGTTTCTCCTTTTGTTGTCCCGTTTGTCTTGTTCTCTTCTTTTTGGTCTGGTCTTTGGTGGTCGGGCGGTACAATCGGTGTCACGCGCGGTTCTACTGCTGATACCTGGTTGTGCTGCCCCAGTTGGGTTGCTTTCGGTGCTTTGGCGGTTATACCGCCCATTTTCACTGGGGCTTCTCCGTCCGGTTCTACCGGTTGTCTCCGGGCGGTACTTCCGGTGCCCTTCAGGAAACGGAAGTACCGCCCACTACAATCTGTCAGCACCTGACTTGCGGTACAACCGGTCCTAGGAGCGGTTCTACCGCCGCGCGGCTATGGGCCTATTTATATCCGACGGGGCGAAGGGTTTTTCTTTTTCCTCTTCGTCCCTGTTCGCCTCCTCCTTGCCTAGCCGCCGGTCACCTCTGCCCCACCCCGGAGTGCGCCCCACGCTTCGGACCCAAGGGCTCTCCGTGGATTCTCTCCGTGGAAGCCTTCCGATCTTCTCCCATGGATGGTGGTAATGCCCTTGTTCTTCGTTCTTTGTTCTAGGTCTTCTTCTTGTTTTAGGGCATTACTTTACCCTCCTAGTTTAGTGTTCGTTCTTTGGTTGGGAGAGATCATTGTTTTTCTTGTGTCTATGCAGTACCTAGAACTCCGAATATTGCTTGGGTGAGTAGCACGTCTTGAACAGATCTAACTACCCTGGTAGTGCCACTGTCAGCGGTTCTACCGGTGGGAGAGCCGGTACAACCGGAATGTATGCACCACACAATGCTGTTCTGGTTTCTATGGTGTTGCGTTTTTCATATGCTTTCCTCTCATTCTTGTTGGTTTTCGTGTGTCCCCTTCGTGTTTGTGTTCAGGTGGCTCCAGTTCTCGCTCTGCTCCTCGCAAGACCAAGAAGAGGGTTCGAAGGGCTCCACGCCCGGCTGAGTCTGAAGAGGAAGTTGTGATCCCCACCAAGCCCACTCGCCGTGAAAAGTCTGCCGCTGCCAAGCAACGTGTCGTAATGCCACTCCACCGTTGGAAAGCCAAGGATTGGGAAGCCTTCCGCTCAAAGAATCCTTATGTGGTTCCCGTAGCTCCTCGTTGGACCACTGTTCAGTTTCGGAATGAGATGCAAGTACGAATTGTTCATGAACTCTTTGAGCACAACAAGAACAGATATGCCAAGCAGTGGACCATCGATCTTGATCATTGGCGGAACAACCTGGAGTATTTTGGTGAGGCTTTGGCTCTTTGTGAGGAGTTTGATCTTGTCAAGCTCATGTCCGTCAACTGTGACTTTGATGTTCAACTCATCCATCAGTTCTATGCCACCGTTCACTTTGGAGAAGATGACGTGCGCACCCTCACTTTCATGTGTAGTGATGAGCTCTTTCAAGTTCCCTGGAGGACCTTCTGCAATGCTATTGGGTATGATGATACCAGTCTGGAAGGAAGGTGTGGCATTCGCCCCCACGCTCATCTTGACCCCATGCCTAAGGAGAAGCTTGCCCCTCTGTACATTCGGGGCCGTGGTATTATTGGTGAATCTAAGGATTTGGTGAAGGTCTATGACATCATGCATCGTGTTTTTCGCAATGTGCTTCTGCCCAAAGTGGGGAATCAAGATGAAATCCATGGCTATCTTGTTGACTTGATGGTTGCTATGAAGACCAAGGTGGGATCTGGGGAGACGTTTGATGTGTCCAACTGGCTGTGGCACGAGATGTACAACATGGTCATCTACAGGAAGGTCCCCATTTATGCTCCGTTTGTCATGTGCTTTCTGAACTCCGTGTGGGAAGTTCGCCGTCCTGGAGAGCCCCTCACCTCTCCTGACAATCTTACGATTCACGAAGTCAAGCTCCTTAGGAAGAAGAAGCACGCCGAGCCACGTTTCCCTGCTGATGCTCCTGAGGATGTCTATGCCACTTCTGATGATGAGGATTTTGAGTTGGAACCAGGGGCCAAGCCCTCGTGGGTGGACAAGCTCGCTGCCAAGGTGAAGAAGACTTTCTGCCTTCAGTCTGACATCCAGAAGAGGATGTATGAGGCACATGTCAATGAGAAGCTTGCACGGCGTCGCCAAATTGCTATGATGAGGCACCTCAGCATGTCGGTTCAGAGTGGCTCTGAGAAGAGCATCACACCGGAGGAGCGTTGGATATCTTCCCACAACACCTGGACTAATGATGAAGCCCCTCCTCAGCCCTCCACCACCGTTTCTGCTGCTGATGATATCTTGGAGGACTCTGATCGGGACGATGATGAAGTTTCTGATAATGGTGAAGATTCTGACAATGATGAAGATCCAGATGCTACCGAGGAGTCAGAGGAGGACGACTGAGCCTGGGGCGGTAGCTTCGCTCTCTTCCTTTTTGGTGTCCTGATGCCAAAGGGGGAGAGAGTGTGATAGGACTCGGGAGTTGCATGGGTGGTTGCGTAGTGTGTGTCTCGTGTTGAACTTGTCTGTGGTCTCCAGTTGAACTTTCTTTGTGTGGATTTTGTGCCACTCCTGCTATCTTATCTTTATGCTTGTTGGTCTTTATTGGCAGTTTTGCTCTTGTTTCTTTGTGTTAGCTACTTTCATGTTATAAGCTTTATATGGCCAGCCTATAAAATCTAGGGGGAGTCTCGACCTGGGGCTCACATCTAGGGGGAGCTCCGTCTAGATTCTATAGTCTTCTATCTTATATCGTGTTGTTGTCATCATCCACCAAAAAGGGGGAGATTGAAAGGGCATTTCCCTACCTTATGTTTTGGATGATGATGACAACCCTTTGTTGGTCTAATCCTGTGCTAAATGTTTCAGGTTCTCAATGATTAGGCTTTCATCGGTTAGTGGTTCTCTCTCGAAGGAATCGTTTGAAGACGGAATCCTCTAAGCATTTTTTCTCTTTGGTCGTAGGGATCCCATACTATCAAGAGGGAATCCTCTTTGGGAAGAATAGGGGATTCCAATCACGCACACCTCCATCACCCCTCTTTTGTCGAGAGAGTGCCCCCCTTTTTAATCTAATCTTTGTTGTGTTTTCCCAGCGGTTGTACCGCTCGTCCGAGCGGTTGTACCGCTGGCTCTTGACGCTTCTCTGCCTTTGTCGAGCGGTGGTACCGCTGCCTCCGGGCGGTGGTACCGCCACCTGACTCTGCAAAGACTAGCAGCGGTTGTTCCGGCCATGCACCGCCCATGTACCGGTCAGGCTTCTGTTTTGATGCGGTGGCTGGGCGGTGGTGGCCCGGTAGGTCCGGTTGTTCCTTATCAACCGGTACAACCGGAGGTTCGAGCGGTTCTTCCGCTCATACCTTAGCCGCTCAAGCGCTCAAGGCCAGGCGGTTACACCGACCCTGCACCGCCCAACTACCGCCCTCAAGGGTGACTCCATTCTGTTTCGGTGCGTTAGTTGTGCGGTGGCTGGGCGGTTGGTCTGGTTATTTGCTAATGACCGATACTACCGCCCGATGGTCCGGTTGTACCGCCTGGTAGGGTTCTGCAGCTACATCGTGAGTCCCGGTTGTACCAGGAGAAGGAGCGGTTGTACCGCTGCAGTACTGAAAACACAGTAACGGTTGGATTTAAGTGGGCTGCTATATAAGGTGGTTCTTCCACCTACCACGCCCACCTTTTACCTCTCTCACTCCACCATTAATGCTCTCAAGCTCTCTTACCCGATCTCTCACTCTAGCCACTCAAACTTGTTGATTTGCTAGGGTTTGAAGGAGGAGACCTAGATCTACACTTCCACCAAAGGATATTTGGTTCCCCCATACTTTCTAGTGTGGATTTTGTTACTCTTGGGTGCTTGGGCACCCTAGACAGTTGAGGTCACCTCGAGGTCATATTCCATTGTGGTGAAGCTTCTTGGTTTCGTTGGGAGCCTCCAATTGTTGTGGAGATTGCCCCAACCTTGTTTGTAAAGGTCCGGTTGCCGCCTTCAAGGGCACCAATAGTGGAATCACGGCATCTCGCATTGTGTGAGTGCGTGAGGAGAATACGGTGGCCCTAGTGGCTTATTGGGGAGCATTGTGCCTCCACACCGCTCTAACGGAGACGTACTTCCCCTTAAAAGGAAGGAACTTTGGTAACACATCCTCGTCTCCACCGGCTCCACTCTTGGTTAATTCGTGCCTTTACTTTTGCAAGCCCACTTGTGTTACATCCATTGCTTGCTTATGTGCTAGTTGTTATTGCATCATATAGGTTGCTCACTTAGTTGCACATCTAGACAACCTATTTTGTTGCAAAGTTTAATTTGGTAAAGAAAAGCTTAAAATTGTTAGTTGCCTATTCACCCCCCCCCCTCTAGTCAACCATATCGATCCTTTCAGTTTGGTCAGCCCAAAGCAGGTCTGTCACCATCCCGAGTACATGCGCCAGCTCAGGTCTTATGACATAGAACATATCTTGTACTAGAGACTCACAGATGACATATCGCTACGTCTCATAGGTGGGTCTGTCCGACTCGGACCTTATCTTGACTCGGATCCAACTACGTCGAATCCGACCAGATCCTTCTGATTCCATATTATCTGGTTAGCACCGAATGCTCCATGGCTAGTGAGACCGAGCCATCCACCGTGTCATATGCTAGTCTAGTTGGTTGTGCGTCCACATAGCCCTTTCGACTAGGGACCTTTTAGGACAGTCATCATACAATGCATAGTTCCACAAACAAGTCACGTACTTGTTGATACACATCACTGATAATGTCGAAGGACTATCTTTATTCATAAACACAGAGGAAATATCATCGTGCATGATTGCCTCTAGGGCATATCTCCAACATGGAGTCCTGCGTTTTGGGTGTCCGGACTCCTACAAACCTCCCACCCTTTTGTCTCCAATTTGCAGGAGAAATCATGTCCGGACCGCCCCGCGGACCGATACAGGTCGGCATTGGATGCCTTGTGTGGAGATGCCCTTAGTTTGGAGAGGAAGTTAGTGAAGTAGTTGTAAGGAAAACTTCAACGCACGACTCATTTGGTCCACGCGTGTTCGTTTAAATGGAAAAAGTCATGGCCAACGCGGCGACCCAAATAGTCAGGCGCCCGTTTTTTGTCCGTCTACGACCTTCCGGCTCAAATTTGGGCACAATTTGGGTTGACGCAGGCACAAAGCAGAGGCACGCGACGCTCTTCTTGTCCTCCCCCTGCCTACCCGTCGATGTCTCGTAGGCTATTTTCCCCTCTCCCAAACCAAACACCCTCCATCCCTCGCCGACCGCCCACTTTCTAGCGCTCGAACGCTGCCCAAGCCGTCGTCAGCATGCACACCTTCCCCCCGCCTCACCACCACATCAAGAGGCAGTTCTTGTCGGAGTTGGTGGCCTCTTCTCGCCGTCGCTGGTCCATGAGAAACCACGACCGTCGGCACCACCCATCTTCTCCAGTACCACCGGCCTCGCGCTCCACAGTCGCCTATCATCCTCCTCTCCGCTTTGATAAACCTGCTGCTTGTACGGGGAGGCCTAGCTGCTCTTCACCAGCTACATCTCCACCAAGGCCGCAAGTTGTTCGATGCTTTGCCCACAAGGTGCAATGGATAATGGGGATGAGTTTTTTTTCAACAACTTCATTTGTTTGCCAGACGATTCATCATCGGATGATGAGGAAACTTGTGCTTGTGGCTTTGGTCGTCAATGAACACATAGCTAGGCCGGGGTACAAGGGATCAATTTTGACCATTCTCCGGCGTTGAACCGCAATAGAGAGAGGGGCCATTGCCTACTATCGCTGATTACTTTCAGTGCACATTTCCACTCTTCAATCCCAAACTTTTCTGGTGGAGCTTCCGGATGGCTAGACATGTGTTCAGTCGTATTCGGAAGGGAGTTGTAGCATATGATAATTACTTTGAGTGCAAGGAGGATGCCCTTGGAAAGGTTGGCTTCTCCTCTTATCATAATTGCACTACGGATATTCGTATGCTTGCATACAGAAATCCTGGTGATCGTGTGGATTACGTCCGCATGAGTGAGTTCACATGTCTCGCATCATTGTACAAGTTCTGCAAGGTTGTGGTAGCAGTGTTTGGCACGGAGTACCTAAGCGAGCCAAATGTTGCAGATATAACCCAGCTGTTGGTGATCAATGCAGATATATGTTTTCCAGGAATGCTTGGTAGCATAGATTGTATGCACTAGAAGTGGAAGAACTATCCATTTTCTTAGCAGGGGCAGTACAAGGGCATGTGAAAGCTTACATTGTCATACTTAAGCAGTGGCTTCACAAGATCTATGGATTTGGCACCCTTTTTTCGGCATGGCTGGTCCTCACAATGACATCAACGTGCTTCAACACTCTCTAGTGTTCACAAGACTTGAAGAAGGCAACAACCCAGAGGTCAACTTTGAGATCAATGGCCACCACTACAACAGGGGTACTACATAGTTGGTGGTATCTATCCTCAGTGCTCAACTCTTGTGAAGACAATATCCAATCTGGTAGGAGACAAGAGGCAAAGATTTGCCCAAGCACAAGAGAGTGCTAGGAATGGAGTGTGCTTTTGGTGGCTTCAATCTCGATGGTCTATCATTCGATGCCCTGCTAGAACATGGAGCACTAAGAAGCTAGGGGAGGTGATGACCACTTGTGTGATCATGCACAACTTGATCGTGGAGGCTGAGTGTTATGAAGCATCTTTGACCAGGGATTTCTATTTTGGGGTGAAAAAGTTGTGCCTAAACATGGAGAAATGGAAATGTTTGAATAGTTCACCCAATTTCATCATGAAATGCGTGGTTGGCAAACTCATATTCAACTCCAAAATGACTTGGTTGAGCACATGTGAACTCACCTTGACAGCCAGTAGATGTATCGGTTCTTTTTATTACAATGTATTTGTTACAATTTCCCGGCCATCGAGCGTGAGGAATGGAAGATTAAATCCATCCACTCGCACCAGAGGTCGGGGAAGCCGCATGCCCCCATGATTCCCTGCAAGCTTTCATAGTTGGAGTCGAACGCCTTAGCGAAGTCAAGTTTTGGCAGCAGGGTGGGCGTTTTGCGGTTGTGGCAGCACTGCACCTTTTTTGTGGCGTTGACAAAGTTCTCCGAGATGCTTCGGCCAGATTCTGCTTTGGGAGTTGGATAGGATCACGCATGTGCTCAAACTCCAAACTGTGGTAAACCCCGTCATGCTCATCCTCCACAATCATGTTGTACATGATCACATAAGATGTCATCACCACCCATAATTTCTCTGCACCCCATAGTTTTTGCAGATCCTCAAACAACCGCAAGATGGGCTTGAATCAGTGGCGGAGGCACCGCCCAGCGACCCTGGGCACTTGCCCGGGCTCGCTTGTCCTGGACAGTAGCGATCTATCCAAATTCTAAAGGGAAAAACACGTTCCGTGGGTTGGTTTACCCAGGCAAAAAACGGGCCTTCGATTCTCACAGCGGCCCAATACAATATTCTACACTCTGCAGCCCAAGCCGATACAGAAGACACGAGAGCGAGCCTGGGATCAATCGCTCGACTATCTCTTCGTTTTCTCACAGGCGGCAAGCGCCTGGCGGCTGGCGTTAGAGCCCTAGACAGCTAGACACACGGCCGGCGGCGAGCGGACGCGAGGCGCCCAGTGGCTCAGGCAGTGTACTCGTCCGGTCGTTCCTCAACCCCCTCCTTCTCATTCGCTTCGGGTTCGTTCGGTAAGAATCTAACTAACTTAAAATCCTCCATCATAATTAGGGTTAGCCGGCTAGGGATCCCTCATCTCTAAATAATTGTTGGCTAGGGAATGAATTGTTCATTTGTTCTTTCACAATTAATTGGAACGAGAGCTTGTTGCGCCAGCTCACATTACTGAACAACATCTTGAAGTAGAACTTTAGAAGGGAAGATAAAATAGATTACGGATTACGCTGTGCTTATTTTTAGGTCAGGACCTCCTAACATTTTGATCCTCATATGATTTTCCTCAACATACCATGTATATGTATTTATTTTCAAGTCAATTAATCTGTAGTAGAAGTAACTAAGTAGCAACTATTTTCATGTAGTTCTGTACTATGAACCTGTCAATTGTTTGTAGCTCATTTTTCTTATTTACTTGTTTAACAACTAACCTCAAACTTTATCATTAAATTTCAGAAATGAGGAGGTTCTTGATTGATAGAGTAAGCACTGAAAATGAGAATGGTGTGCAATCAGAAATAGAAGTGGAGGCACAACCACCTCCTGACATTGGCAATGAATTTAATCCAAATGATATTGAGCATGATCCAGGAAAGAGGGAAAAATTGTGAGTATCCTCCTAATATTCAAGATCAAATGAGAAGAGCATATGTATTGAAGGGTCCAATGCAACCAGATTTGAATAAATTTCCTCGTACTGAATTTGGAAGTTCATGTTCATCAAGAGCATTTTCTAAATCTTGGTACAAAAAGCATTCATGGATTGAATACAGTGAGTGGAGGAAGGCAGCTTATTGTTTTTATTGCTTTCTCTTTAAGCAACCTAGAATGCCTGAGCACTTTGGTTATGATGTATTCACCAAAGAAGGATTCACTGATTGGAAGCATGCATCTAAAGCCTTCAAAGATCATATTGGTGGACCTGGTAGTAAGCACAATTGTTGCGTCAAGCATTATGATGATTATAATAATCAGAGACAAAGTGTGGCAAGCAATTTTGCTAGAACAAACAAGGAATCAGAAGAAATGTATAAGATCCGCTTGACTTGTTATGTAAGTTGTTCAAGATATATCATCGCACAAGGCTTGGCTTTCCGTGGACATGATGAATCCTCTACTTCTCTGAACAAGGGTGTGAAGCCCCCGATTCAATCATACACTAATCATGCACGCAAACGTGTACGATCAAGATCAGGGACTCACGGGAAGATATCACAACACAACTCTAAAAACATAAATAAGTCATACAAGCATCATATTACAAGCCAGGGGCCTCGAGGGCTCGAATACAAGTGCTCGATCATAGACGAGTCAGCGGAAGCAACAAAATCTGAGTACAGACATAAGTTAAACAAGTTGCCATAAGATGACTAGCACAAACTGGGATACAGATCGAAAGAGGCGCAGGCCTCCTGCCTGGGATCCTCCTAAACTACTCCTGGCCGTCGTCAGCGGCCTACACGTAGCAGTAGGCACCTCCAGTGTAGTAGTCGTTGTCGACGGTGGCGTCCGGCTCCTAGGCTCCAGCATCTGGTTGCGACAACCAGGAAGAAAGGAAAGCGGGAAAGGGGGGGGGGAGAAAAGCAACCGTGAGTACTCATCCAAAGTACTCGCAAGCAAGGATCTACACTACATATGCATGGGTATATGTGTAAAGAGGCAATATCGGTGGACTAAACTGCAGAATGCCAGAATAAGAGGGGGATAGCTAGTCCTATCGAAGACTACACTTCTAGCAGCCTCCATCTTGCAGCATGTAGAAGAGAGTAGATTGAAGTCCTCCAAGTAGCATCACATAGCATAATCCTACCCGGCGATCCTCCCCTCGTCGCCCTGTGGAAAAGCGATCACCGGGTTGTCTGTGGAACTTGTTTGGGTGTGTTTTATTAAGTATCCAGTTCTAGTTGTCATAAGGTCAAGGTACAACTCTGGGTCGTCCTTTTACCGAGGGACACGGCTATTCGAATAGATAAACTTCCCTGCAGGGGTGCACCACATAACCCAACACGCTCGATCCCATTTGGCCGGACACACTTTCCTGGGTCATGCCCGTCCTCGGAAGATCAACACGTCGCAGCCCCACCTAGGCACAACAGAGAGGTCAACACGCCGGTCTAGATCCTATGCACACAGGGGTCTGGGCCCATCGCCCATTGCACACCTGCACGTTGCGAGGGTAGCCGAAAGCAGACCTAGCCCCCTAATACAAGAGCAGGCGTTCCAGTCCAATCCGGCGCGCGCCGCTCCGTCGCTGACGTCAAGAAGGCTTCGGCTAACACCACATAACCCACGACGTCGGTTAGTGCGTATAGACCAAATGGCCAGACTCAGATCAAATACCAAGATCTCGTTCAGCGTGTTAATTGATGTAACCACGGACACCGACCAGGGCCAGGCCCACCTCTCACCTAGGCGGTCTCAACCTGCCCTGTCGCTCCGCCACAAAGATCCACACAGAGGGCCGTCGGGACAAAGGTCCTTTCAGCCCCCAATCCGTGAATCACTCGCGGGCACTCAACGAGCCGACCCGACTTTAGTTACCATCTGTATAGTATGTATATATGTATAGCATATACCCGTGATCACCTCCCGAGTGACCACGACCCAATAGTATAGCAAGGCAGACTGACAAGAATGTAGGGGCAATGATGATAAACTAGCATCCTATACTAAGCATTTAGGATTGCGGGTAAGGTATCAATGACTGTAGCAACAATGACAGGCTATGCAACAGAATAGGATTAATCGAAACAGTAACATGCTACACTACTCTAATGCAAGCAGTAGAGGATAGAATAGGCGATATCTGGTGATCAAAGGGGGGGCTTGCCTGGTTGCTCTGGCAAGAAGGAGGGGTCGTCAACTACGTAGTCGAACTGGGCAGCAGCAGCGTCGGTCTCGCAGTCTACCGGAGAGAAGAGGGGGAAGAAACAATGAATACCATGCAAACAGATGCATATCGATGCATGACATGATAAGTAACGATGCTAGGTATGCCCAATCGCGCTAGTAGGTGATACCGACGAAGGGGGAAAACATCCAGGAAAGTATTCCTGGTGTTTCGCGTTTTCGGACAGATGAACCGGAGGGGGAAAGTTGCGTGTTTTCTATGCTAGGGATGTGTGGCGGACGAACGGGATGCGTATCCGGATTCGTCTCGTTGTTCTGAGCAACTTTCATGTACAAAGTTTTTTCATCTGAGCTACGGTTTATTTTATATGATTTTCTAAAGTTTTAAATCATTTTTAGAACTTATTTAATTGATTTAACTCAACATTATCCAGAATAATGTATGCTGACATCATCATGATGTCAGCAGTCAACAGGGCGTTGACTGGGTCAAACTGACATGTGGGTCCGAGCTGTCATTGAGTGTTAATTAACCTAACAGATTAATTAACCAACCTAAGTGATTATGTTAATCTAATCAGGATTAATTAAGTTAATTAATTAATTAATATTTTATTTATTATATTTTTTAAAATTCTTTTTTTATAAAACGTTCCAGGGCGTGGGGCCCATCAGTCATAGGCCCCAGGGGCCATAACGGGTCTGGTCGCTAAGGGTTGCGGGCGCAACGCACAACCCGAACGGGCGCACGTCCAGGTGTAGGCGGACCCGGGAGGGTACGGGAACAGGGGAGGCCGGTGGCCACGGCGTGGCCATGGCCGGAGCGGGGCGAGGCTGCGGTGGTGCGCGCGGCAGCCGGAGGCGGCGCCGGAGTGGGGCCGCGCGGACGGGCGCCTGGCAGGGAGCGCTGAGCGCAGCCAGGGGCGCTGTCGTGGGCGAACGGGGTAGGGGGAAGCGGCGCGAGCGACCAGGGGACGAGGCCGCGGTTGGCCGTGCGGGCACGTGCCCTGCGAGGCGCGGGGAGGCCACGAGTTGAGGCTGGGGCGAGGTTGGACGTGCGCGGGCGCATTTCCACGGGCGGCAGCAGGAGCAGCAATACGGCGGCGGCAGAAAGCACCCCGGGCGCGGGAACGAAGCTTCGGCATGGTGGCCATGGCGATGCACAAACACTAGTGCGACAAAATCGAGGGGGGAATAGGGTGGATTTGGTGGCCGAGCTCACCGCGAGGCGCAAGAAAGGCCGGAGGAAGTTTAGTAGCTGCAGAAGGCGGCGAATCATCGGTGGCGAGCTCCGGGCACCGACGAAGAAGACGAAGTCGATGGCGACGATGTAGAGCGCCTGGTCTCTCCTGCGTTGGGAAGGAGAAAGAGGGCGTCGAGGCGGATCCGCGGGGCTCCCAAGCTCGGCGCAGGGGCGACAGTGGTCGCGAGGTCAACGACAGCCATGGTGGGGGAGGGGAGCCGAGAGGAAGAGCGAGAGGGAGTGAGAGGCAAGGGGTTCTGGGGTGTGCTAGGGTTTGGGGGGCTGCGAGGGATGCCTTAAAGGCATCAGGGAGGTCGGGGATGGCGCCACGCACGGCCTGGCGCGGCCATGGCCGGCGGATGGCCTCCACGCCCTCCTCTGTCCTCTGTAGCGTGAGGAGGGGATGGAGCGAGGTGGGCTAGGCCGGCTAGTTTGCTACTTGGGCCGTAGTGCCTAGTAGAATAGGCCTTTAAACCAAATGAGTTTTGTAAAATATGAGAGCTGGCCCACAAATCACAGCACAATAAATCCTACCACCAAAAACTAGTTTGGGGTAAATATCATTTCATATTTATTTTGTATTAATAAAAAGGTTATTAAATAAAGTTTTTAGTCACTGTTTGAGGTTGTTTAAGTCACTTATCAAATTTCAATAATGTTTTTTACAATTTTATCATAGCCTCTGATTTATCTACTATTTATTGAGCATGTTAGTTTTAATATTTGAAAACTTTTATTGTTTGCTTGATTTTGAATTTTGAATTATAATTGGTTTCAAACTAACACGAGATTAGCAACAGTAATCGAGGTGACATGGCATCATTAGCAAAGGTTTACTGTAGCTTGATTATCCGGGCGTCACAATTCTCCTCCACTACAAGAAATCTCGTCCCGAGATTTAAGCGGTGGAGTAAGGGGGGAAAGGTGCTGGTAGCGAAAAACCTAACGAGTCTTCTCGGCCTTGTCTGCCCTTTCGAAGAGGTTGATCCCTTTCATTGATGTCTTCATTTCTCTGCTTCAAATCACCATGATCAAGTCATCATTCTTTCTCCGGGATCTCCATCATCCTACGAACGCGACCAAGGGGAAAAACTCTGGAAGAACGCATCTCCACAAAGCTGGGCATCTGACGGTGAACTCAATGGGAAATACACAAGGTACCCCTCGAGTTGTATTTCAGTGAATTCGTTGAGTGCAACATACGATGGTACCAAAGTTTCAAACGGGTAGACAATCATTCGATGACTAGACAGAAGCTGGAATGGGGGTTTGAATAATGAGAATAACATGGTGTTTGATTCCAGAATGAATAATGGTATAGCATGGAGCTCATGAATCATATACGAAGCCAGGTGCAAAGGATACATTAGAATCCGAGTTATAAAGAAGAGTCAGGTTTCGATCCAGTGGACCTGTGGGTTATGGGCCCACCATGCGGGTTTAAAGTAGGAAGGGTGGTGACATCTTGCACAGCCGCGACAGGGAGGCATGTCAGTGAATAGTTTGTCAACTATGCCGGCAACAATGTCGGTACCAAGGGCGGGGAACGAAGAGAGAATTTTCCTGCTCATTGAACAAGGCGAACCAATTGGCAAAGTTCTCATCCATTGGTGGTTACCGGAATGTCATCCACAATAGTAACAAGGCCTTACAGACAGAGTGGTACAACAAGATGCCTACCTAAGCAGGGAATTATCCTTGCTCAGTTAAGTCAGATTCAGGAAAGGTTAAACAAAAGAATGGAAAGGAAAACTCGATTATCAGACTAAACAGAAGAATGGAAAGGAAAATTGTGATTACACACAATTATTAGGAGTATATCCTTCCCATGTACAAGCAGAACATGGCATACATGGTAGGAGAGCAAGTACCCAACCATTCAGATAAGAGGCAAGCATTAATCAAGATGTCACCCATACAACGGTGTTTGGATAACTGACCAAGAAACATTTAGCATCACGCCTCCAATGTTCTTGTTGAAGAGCGGGGTGTCATAGTCATGCTTTGAGGTAGCAATGATATGGTTTTTCAATCAAGGGCCAGAGATCCATCAGGAGCAACTTATAGAATAAGTCTTACAATTTCCTCCTGGAAGAATGGTTATCCTAGCAAAGAAATTATAAGGATATGTCCTCCAACCATGGGTGCTAGGCATGACATCATATTACCGGGTCATCAAAGGACCAACATCATAACTCCTGGACAGTTGTCCCAACCATCATATCTGACCGAGATTCAGATCCGATTGGTGTCATGATACCTCAGACTCAGGATGTCCGAGAAGAAAAGGTGCAACACAAATCGACGAAATGACATTGCAAGATTCTCGAGAAATGAACTAGGGGAGCGAGTTCCTGAAACAATAGTTCATCACTAAAACAAGGAGGGGATGAGGAGGTGGCTGATGGACTCAGCGACAATTCATCAAGATTCCAACAAGATGGATTTCCACAATTATGTGAACAAGGAGATAACAGTTGTCGGATCAAATGATATAATGATGTATGTTCGAGGAAAACATACACAGTTAAACATTGGTTGAAAGGTGCACCCGAAATATGGGCTTAAGTAGCATGATCAATGTTAGAATGGTGGTTCGATAACCAATGGTCTAAGAATGAAATATCGACCATTAACTTCAAAGCAATAGGGTTGCTAGAAGTTTGGGAGTCGCACATCATAGTTCGATTGTCGGTTTTCTGGTTAGAAATAACACGAGGACCAAGGAATGAACGGAGACACGAGGACCAAGGAATGAACAGAGATGGCAAGACGTACTATTATATCAAGAATTCTTAAGAGGTGGAGCAATTCTCACAACATCCTTGGTATAAAAGATGATAATAATCCAAGGTGGGACATAACATAAGCTGGATAGCAAGGAGCTCCATAACATGATCAAGTTTGTGTCGGAGGGAAGGCAATGATGTCGGTGATGATAATACAAATCATCGAGGGGCAAGGATGGTATTTCTCATCAAGAATTTGATTGTTATCCTAGAAGAGCTCAGAATGCTGATGATGAGCATGACACATTTGTCGAGAGAATTCATGAAGATGTAATCAATTGGCGATGACATCAAGTCAAAGGAATGATGAAGCAAAAAGGTTATTGAAACCATGGGTACGACACAAACTCCAAAGCAAGCTTGCTGTCCAAAGCGAAATGATATGATGAGGAAGATCGACGTAAGCTTAGCTCATCGTCAAAAATTGTGCTCTGGGAAGAAGGACCAGGTAGCACAGTTAAAATCGGCACGACAAGGATATAGCCAAACAGGCTAGGAATGACGTGATTGAGTTCAAACTCGTAAGTAATGAAGGTTACCAAGAGTTGTTTAATCGCGATGCGGACTCGAGTCAGTTATCGGTGTCTTTGAGTGTTTAATAACTCAGAGCCCGTGAAAAAATGGAATCAATGAGAATGTAGCACTTGATGAAGAACTCATAAGAAGTTATGCAGTTCCGTGATAATCTTGAGATACCAGGGGGTAATACTCGACGACAAATCAAAGTAGAGGTTGGACTGGGGTATTATTCCGCAGAAGACAAGTGCTTAAACTTGCACAAGAAATGGTATTTAAAGGAGAACATGGTCGGAACCACGATTGCAAAAGGCCAGATCCCAGAGATAAGATGAACTTATACCAAAGGAATAATTAATTTAAGAGTAGCTTCCATGATAGGATCTACATCGTGTCCATGGGCATGAACACCAAGTTCAAGGTCGACTCCCACTTCTTCAATGCATAACCTTTCATTCACTGCTCTAGATAAAAATGATTTCAGTGTCAAAACCTAGCTGGTGAATTACCAGAGGAGTATGACCCGTTAAAACTTTCGAGTTCACACTGATTAAGGAAGGCATAGGTTCAACCCATCGGGGCTTCTTAGAACATATACCATGACCTTCAGGAGAAATAACACAAGCTCAAAAGTAGAGCATGGTTGACAACATTAGAGGATACAATTTACCAAAGGTATTATGTATCGAGTAAGGAACTCATAAGAATTTTGGTTGTGAAGGACACTGTCGGATAATAACCCGGTAATGGGTATGGCGGTCCACAACGGGGTTGATGTGAGTATCGGTACTCAATCAGAGGAAGAAGGAATTCCAAGGCATCAGATTGTAGAAATAACTAACTAATTCAAAGCTTAATGCAAAGAATTTTATGATTTCCAAATTAAGGGATCAGAAGCAACCGTTCTGATCGAAAATGAATAAGTTCGATAGAGTTAGAAGCACAACCGATCAAGGCATTGATTGGTTAAGAACCAGCTCATATCCAAATGTCATCTGAGCCGGAAGGATAATCCTAGGATTCGACTGATGATTGTGAACATTCACAACTTATTGAATCAATGGACTCAAAAATGATAGTGACAAAGGATGCCAATAAGATTATTATGCTTATGGGATTAACCATAATGCAAGCAAGCAAGAATTTCAAGAACAACAGGCTGTTGAGGATTTTTGAAAGATCAAATAGTATTTCAAAGGCTTATGTGAAATACCTGAACAACTAAGAAGGAGCGGATACTCGATAAGTGCAAGGAATTATCCATATGGGTATTCTTGTGGCAAAGAGCCGTAAAGCAGTAAGCTCAAAGGATTCTCGAAACAACGAAGAGCAGTTCGTTGCACCTTGTAATAAAAAGCTCAATGGGATCGAATGTAAGAATGGCAGTTATCCATAAGGATATAACAGTGGTAGGGAATTTGCAAAGGCGGTGGGCACAAGCGTCTCGGGAGAACATCCTAGAGTATCTTCAAAATCTTCTGACGCAGTAGGTGATCATCTGTGATTAGGGGCTCTCCGGGAGAAAGTAGTTACGAGAACCTAGAGTCAGATTTAGTAAAATCATTTAACCCGAATAGAGGAGATATTAGAGTCCCAGAGTATAGGTCGAGGAATAAAAGATCCTAATACCACCCAACTGGCGACGTGGGCCCATGGGCCTCACAGCCAAGATAGTAAAACAATTTTCATCGACTAGACTCAACTTCGGCCAAGGAGTTGGAAAGGGGGATTCCTACAGGAAGTCAGCTCTGATACCAACTTATGAAGCCCCCGATTCAATCGTACACTAATCATGCACGCAAACGTGTACGATCAAGATCAGGGACTCACGGGAAGATATCACAACACAACTCTAAAAACATAAATAAGTCATACAAGCATCATATTACAAGCCAGGGGCCTCGAGGGGTCGAATACAAGTGCTCGATCATAGACGAGTCAGCGGAAGCAACAAAATCTGAGTACAGACATAAGTTAAACAAGTTGCCATAAGATGGCTAGCACAAACTAGGATACAGATCGAAAGAGGCGCATGCCTCCTGCCTGGGATCCTCCTAAACTACTCCTGGCCGTCGTCAGCGGCCTACACGTAGCAGTAGGCACCTCCAGTGTAGTAGTCATTATCGACGGGTTGCGTCCGGCTCCTGGGCTCCAGCATCTGGTTGCGACAACCAGGAAGTGTTGGGGAACGTAGTAATTTCAAAAAAATTCCTACGCACACGCAAGATCATGGTGATGCATAGCAACGAGAGGGGAGAGTATTGTCCACGTACTCGTAGACCGTAAGCGGAAGCGTTATGACAACGCGGTTGATGTAGTCGTACGTCTTCACGATCCGACCGATCCAAGTACCGAACGTACGGCACCTCCGAGTTCAGCACATGTTCAGCTCGATGACGATCCCCGGACTCCGATCCAGCAAAGTGTCGGGGATGAGTTCCGTCAGCACGACGGCGTGGTGACGATGATGATGTTCTACCGGCGCAGGGCTTCGTCTAAACTCCGCGACGATATGACCGAGGTGGAATATGGTGGAGGAGGGCACCGCACACGGCTAAGGAACGAGCACGTAGATCAACTTGTGTGTCTATGGGGTGCCCCCTACCCCCGTATATAAAGGAGTGGAGGAGGGGGAGGGCTGACCCTCTCTATGGCGTGCCCTAGGGGAGTCCTACTCCCACCGGGAGTAGGATTCCCCCTTTCCTAGTAGAACTAGGAACCCTTCCATGTAGTAGGAGTAGGAGAGAAGGAAAGGGAAGAGAGAAGGGAAGGAAGGAGGGGGTACGGCCCCTCCCCCTAGTCCAATTCGGACTAGGCCTTGGGGGGGCGCGCAGCTTGCCTTAGGCAGCCCCTCTCTCTTTCCCGTATGGCCCAATAAGGCTCAATACTTCTCCCGGCGAATTCCCGTAACTCTCCGATACTCCGAAAAATACCCGAATCACTCGGAACCTTTCCGAAGTCCGAATATAGTCATCCAATATATTGATCTTTACGTCTCGACCATTTCGAGACTCCTCGTCATGTTCCCGATCTCATACAGGACTCTGAACTCCTTCAGTACATCAAAACTTATAAACTCATAATAAAACTCTCATCGTAACGTTAAGCGTGCGGACCCTACGGGTTCGAGAACTATGTAGACATGACCTAGAACTATTCTCGGTCAATAACCAATAGCGGAACCTGGATGCTCATATTGGCTCCTACATATTCTACGAAGATCTTTATCGGTCAAACCGCATAACAACATACTTTGTTCCCTTTGTCATCGGTATGTTACTTGCCCGAGATTTGATCGTCGGTATCCAATACCTAGTTCAATCTCGTTACCAGCAAGTCTCTTTACTCGTTACGTAATGCATCATTCCGTAACTAACTCATTAGCTACATTGCTTGCAAGGCTTATAGTGATGTGCATTACCGAGAGGGCCCAGAGATACCTCTCTGACAATCGGAGTGACAAATCCTAATCTCGAAATATGCCAACCCAACATGTACCTTCGGAGACACCTGTAGAGCTCCTTTATAATCACCCAGTTACGTTGTGACGTTTGGTAGCACACAAAGTGTTCCTCCGGTAAACGGGAGTTGCATAATCTCATAGTCATAGGAACATGTATAAGTCATGAAGAAAGCAATAGCAACATACTAAATGATCAAGTGCTAAGCTAACGGAATGGGTCAAGTCAATCACATCATTCTCCTAATGATGTGATCCGTTAATCAAATGACAACTCTTTTGTCCATGGCTAGGAAACATAACCATCTTTGATAAACGAGCTAGTCAAGTAGAGGCATACTAGTGACACTATGTTTGTCTATGTATTCACACATGTATTACGTTTCCAGTTAATACAATTCTAGTATGAATAATAAACATTTATCATGATATAAGGAAATAAATAATAACTTTATTATTGCCTCTAGGGCATATTTCCTTCAGTCTCCCACTTGCACTAGAGTCAATAATCTAGTTCACATCGCCATGTGATTTAACACCAATATTCACATCTGTATGTGATTAATACCCATAGTTCACATCATCATATGATCAACACCCAAAGGGTTTACTAGAGTCAATAATCTAGTTCACATTGCTATGTGATTAACACCCAAAGGGTACTAAGGTATGATCATGTTTTGCTTGTGGGAGAAGTTTAGTCAACGGGTCTGTCACATTCAGAGCCGTATATATTTTGCAAATATTCTATGTCCACAATGCTCTGCACGGAGCTACTCTAGCTAATTGCTCCCACTTTCAATATGTATCCAGATTGAGACTTAGAGTCATCTGGATTGGTGTAAAAGCTTGCATCATTGTAACTTTTTACGACGGGCTCTTTTATCACCTCCATAATCGAGAAACATCTCCTTAGTCCTCACTAAGGATATTCTTGACCGCTGTCCAGTGATCTACTCTTAGATCAAAATTGTATTCCTTTGTCAAACTCAGAGCAAGGTATACAATAGGTCTGGTTCACAGCATAGCATACTTTATAGAACCTACGACTGAGGCATAGGGAATGACTTTTCATTCTCTTTCTATTTTCTGCCATGGTCGCGTCTTGAGTCTTACTCAACTTCACACCTTTGCATCACAGGCAAGAACTCCTTCTTTGACTGTTCCATTTTGAACTATTTCAAAAATTTATCAAGGTATGTACTCATTGAAAAATCTTATCAAGCGTCTTGATCTATCTATATAGATCTTGATGCTTAATGTGTAAGCAGCTTCACCGAGGTCTTGCTTTGAAAAACTCTTATTCAAGTATCCTTTCATGCTATCCAGAATTTCTATATCATTTCCAATCAACAATATGTCATCCACATATAATATTAGAAATGCTACAGAGCTCCCAGTCACTTTCTTGTAAATACAAGCTTCTCAAAAAGTCTGTATAAAACCATATGCTTTGATCAACTAATCAAAGCATATATTCCAACTCTGAGATGCTTGCACCAGTCCATAGATGGATCGCTAGAGCTTGCACACTTTGTTAGCTCCCTTTGGATCGACAAAACCTTCTGGCTGCATCATATACAACTCTTCTTCCAGAAACCCGTTCAGGAATGCAGTTTTTACATCCATCTGCCATATTTCATAATCATAAAATGCGGCAATTGCTAACATGATTCTGACAGACTTTTAAGCATCGATACGAGTGAGAAAAATCTCATTGTATTCAACACCTTGAACTTGTCGAAAAACTTTTTTTTTCGACAATTTGAGCTTTGTAGATAGTAACACTACTATCAACGTCCGTCTTCCTCTTGAAGATCCATTTATTTTCTATGGCTTGCCGATCATCGGGCAAGTCCACCAAAGTCCACACTTTGTTCTCATACATGGATCCTATCTCAGATTTCATGGCCTCAAGCCATTTCACGGAATCTGGGCTCATCATCGCTTCCTCATAGTTCGTAGGTTCATAATGGTCTAGTAACATGACTTCCAGAACAGGATTACCGTACCACTCTGGTGCGGACCGTACTCTGGAAGACCTACGAGGTTCTGTAATAACTTGATCTGAAGTTTCATGATCATCATCATTAGCTTCCTCACTAATTGGTGTAGGAATCACTGGAACTGATTTCAGCGATGAACTATTTTCCAATTCAGGAGAAGGTACAATTACCTTATCAAGTTCTACTTTCCTCCCACTCACTTCTTTCGAGAGAAACTCCTTCTCTAGAAAGGATCCATTCTTAGCAACGAATGTTTTGCCTTCGGATCTGTGATAGAAGGAGTACCCAACAATTTCCTTTGGGTATTCTATGAAGACGCACTTCTCCGATTTGGGTTTGAGCTTATCAGGATGAAACTTTTTCACATAAGCATTGCAGCCCCAAGCTTTAAGAAACGACAACTTGGGTTTCTAGCTAAACCACAGTTCATATGGTGTCGTCTCAACGGATTTAGATGGTGCCCTTTTAACGTGAATGCAGCTGCCTCTAATGCATAACCCTAAAACAATAGTGGTAAATCAGTAAGAGACATCATAGATCGCACCATATCCAATAAAGTGCGGTACGACATTCGGACACACCATAACGTTGTGGTGTTCCAGGTGGCGTGAGCTGTGAAACTATTCCACATTGTTTTAATTGAAGACCAAACTCGTAACTCAAATATTCGTCTCCGTGATCAGATCGTAGAAACTTTATTTTCTTGTTACGATGATTCTCCACTTCACTCTGAAATTCTTTGAACCTTTCAACTATTTCAAACTTATGTTTCATCAAGTAGATATACCCATATCTGCTCAAATCATCTCGTGAAGGTCAGAAAATGACGATACTTTCCACGAGCATCAACACTCATTGGATCGCATACATCGGTATGTATTATTTCCAATAAGTCAGTAGCTCATTCCATTGTTCCGGAGAACGGAGTTTTTAGTCATCTTGCCCAAAAGGCACGGTTCGCAAGCATCAAATGATTCATAACCAAGTGATTCCGAAAATCCATCTTTATGGAGTTTCTTCATGCGCTTTACATCGATATGACCCAAACGGCAGTGCCACAAATAAGTTGCACTATCATTATTAACTTTGCATCTTTTGGCATCAATATTATGAATATGTGTATCACTACGATCGAGATCCAACAAACTATTTTCATTGGGTGTATAACCATCGAAGGTCTTATTCATGTAAACAGAATAACAATTATTCTTTAACTTCAAATGAATAACCGTATCGCAATAAACATGATCAAATCATATTCATGCTCAACGCAAACGCTAAATAACATTTATTTAGTTTTAACACTAATCTCGAAAATATAGGGAGTGTGTGATGATGATCATTTCAATCTTGGAACTATTTCCAACACTCATCGTCACTTCCCCTCAACTAGTCTCTGTTTATTATGTAACTCCTGTTTCGAGTTACTAATCTTAGCAACCAAACAAGTATCAAATACTCAGGGGCTACTATAAACACTAGTAAGGTACACATCAAACACTTGTATATCAAATATACCCTTGTTCACTTTGCCATCCTTCTTATCCACCAAATATTCAGGGCATTTCCGCTTCCAGTGACCATTTCCTTTGTAGTGTAAGCACTCAGTTTCAGGCTTTGATCCAACTTTGGGTTTCTTCACGGGAGTGACAACTTGTTTGCCATTCTACTTGAAGTTTCCCTTTCTTTCCCTTTGCCCTTTTCTTGAAACTAGTGGTCTTGTCAATCATCAACACTTGATGCTCTTTCTTGATTTCTACCTTCATCGATTTCAACATCACGAAGAGCTCGGGAATCGTTTTCGTCATCCCTTGCATACTATAGTTCATCACGAAGTTCTAGTAACTTAGTGATGGTGACTAGAGAATTCTGTCAATCACTATCTTATCTGAAAGATTAACTCCCACTTGATTCAAGCGATTGAAGTACCCAGACAATCTGAGCACATGCTCACTAGTTGAGCGATTCTCCTCCATCTTTTAGCTATAGAACTTGCTAGAGACTTCATATCTCTCAACTCGGGTATTTGCTTGAAATATTAACTTCAATACCTGGAACATCTTATATGGTCCATGACGTTCAAAACGTCTTTGAAGTCCCGATTCTAAGCCGTTAAGCATGGTGCACTAAACTATCAAGTAGTCATCATATTGAGCTAGCCAGACGTTCATAACGTCTGCATCTGCTCCTGCAATAGGTATGTCACCTAGCGGTGCATTAAGGATGTAATTCTTCTGTGCAGCAATGAGGATAAACCTCAGATCACGAATCCAATCTGCATCATTGCTACTAACATTTTTCAACACAATTTTCTCTAGGAACATATCAAAATAAACATATGAAAGCAACAACGCGAGCTATTGATCTACAACATAATTTGCAAAATACTACCAGGACTAAGTTCATGATAAATTTAAGTTCAATTAATCATATTACTTAAGAACTCTCACTTAGATAGACATCTCTCTAATCCTCTAAGTGATTACGTGATCCATATCAACCACACCATGTCCGATCATCACGTGAGATGGAGTAGTTTCAACGGTGAACGTCAATATGTTGATCATATCTACTATATGATTCACGCTCGACCTTTTGGTCTCCGTGTTCCGAGGCCATATCTGTTATATGCTAGGCTCGTCAAGTTTAACCTGAGTATTCCGCGTGTGCAACTGTTTTGCACCCGTTGTATTTGAACGTAGAGCCTATCACACCCGATCATCACGTGGTGTCTCAGCACGAAGAACTTTCGCAATGGTGCATACTCAGGGAGAACACTTCTTGATAATTAGTGAGAGATCATCTTAAAATGCTACCGTCAAACTAAGCAAAAAAAGATGTATAAAAGATAAACATCATATGCAATCAAAATATGTGACATGATATGGCCATGATCATCTTGCGCCTTTGATCTCCATCTCCAAAGTATTGTCATGATCTCTATCGTCACCGGCATGACACCATGATCTTCATCATCTTGATCTATATCAATGTGTCGTCACATGGTCGTCTCGCCAACTATTGCTCTTGCAACTATTGCTATCGCATAGCGATAAAATAAAGCAATCATTTGGCACTTGCATCTTATGCAACAAAGAGACAACCATAGAGCTTCTGCCAGTTGCCGATAACTTCAACAAAACATGATCATCTCATACAACAACTTATATCTCATCACGTCTTGACCATATCACATCACAACATGCCCTGCAAAAACAAGTTAGACGTCCTCTACTTTGTTGTTGCAAGTTTTACGTGGCTCCTATGGGCTGAGCAAGAACCGTTCTTATCTACGCATCAAAACCACAACGATAGTTCGTCAAGTTGGTGCTGTTTTAACCTTCGCAAGGACCGGGCGTAGCCACACTCGGTTCAACTAAAGTTGGAGAAACTGACACCCGCTAGTCACCTATGTGCAAAGCACGGCGGTAAAACCAGTCTCGCGTAAGCGTACGCGTAATGTCGATTCGGGCCGCTTCATCCAACAATACCGCCGAACCAAAGTATGACATGCTGGTAAGCAGTATGACTTGTATCGCCCACAACTCACTTGTGTTCTACTCGTGCATATAACATCAACGCATAAAACCTAGGCTCTGATACCACTGTTGGGGAACGTAGTAATTTCAAAAAATTTCCTACGCACACGCAAGATCATGGTGATGCATAGCAACGAGAGGGGAGAGTATTGTCCATGTACCCTCGTAGACCGTAAGCGGAAGCGTTATGACAACGCGGTTGATGTAGTCGTACGTCTTCATGATCCGACCGATCCAAGTACCAAACGTACGGCACCTCCGAGTTCAGCACACGTTCAGCTTGATGACGATCCCCGGACTCCGATCCAGCAAAGTGTCAGGGATGAGTTCCGTCAGCACGACGGCGTGGTGATGATGATGATTTTCTACCGGCGCAGGGCTTCGCCTAAACTCCGCGACGATATGACCGAGGTAGAATATGGTGGAGGGGGGCACCGCACACGGCTAAGGAACGATCATGTAGATCAACTTGTGTGTCTATGGGGTGCCCCTGCCCCCGTATATAAAGGAGTGGAGGAGGGGGAGGGCCGGCCCTCTCTATGGCGTGCCCTAGGGGAGTCCTACTCCCACCGGGAGTAGGATTCCCCCTTTCCTAGTAGAACTAGGAACCCTTCCATGTAGTAGGAGTAGGAGAGAAGGAAAGGGAAGAGAGAAGGGAAGGAAGGAGGGGGTGCGGCCCCTCCCCCTAGTCCAATTCGTACTAGGACTTGGGGGGGCGCAACTTGCCCTAGGCAGCCCCTCTCTCTTTCCCGTATGGCCCAATAAGGCCCAATACTTCTCCCGGCGAATTCCCGTAACTCTCCGGTACTCCGAAAAATACCCGAATCACTCGGAACCTTTCCGAAGTTCGAATATAGTCGTCCAATATATCGATCTTTACGTCTCGACCATTTCGAGACTCCTTGTCATGTCCCCGATCTCATCCGGGACTCCGAACTCCTTCGGTACATCAAAACTTATAAACTCATAATAAAACTGTCATCGTAACATTAAGCGTGCGGACCCTACGGGTTTGAGAACTATGTAGACATGACCTAGAACTATTCTCGGTCAATAACCAATAGCGGAACCCGGATGCTCATATTGGCTCCTACATATTCTACGAAGATCTTTATCGGTCAAACCGCATAACAACATACTTTGTTCCCTTTGTCATCGGTATGTTACTTGCCCGAGATTTGATCGTCGGTATCCAATACCTAGTTCAATCTCGTTACCGGCAAGTCTCTTTACTCGTTATGTAATGCATCATTCCGTAACTAACTCATTAGCTACATTGCTTGCAAGGCTTATAGTGATGTGCATTACCTAGAGGGCCCAGAGATACCTCTCCGACAATCGGAGTGACAAATCCTAATATCGAAATACGCCAACCCAACATGTACGTTTGGAGACACCTGTAGAGCTCCTTTATAATCACCCAGTTACGTTGTGACGTTTGGTAGCACACAAAGTGTTCCTCCGGTAAACAGGAGTTGCATAATCTCATAGTAATAGGAACATGTATAAGTCATGAAGAAAGCAATATCAACATACTAAATGATCAAGTTCTAAGCTAACGGAATGGGTCAAGTCAATCACATCATTCTCCTAATGATGTGATCCCGTTAATCAAATGACAACTCTTTTGTCCATGGCTAGGAAACATAACCATCTTTGATAAACGAGCTAGTCAAGTAGAGGCATACTAGTGACACTATGTTTGTCTATGTATTCACACATGTATTATGTTCCAGTTAATACAATTCTATTATGAATAATAAACATTTATCATGATATAAGGAAATAAATAATAACTTTATTATTGCCTCTAGGGCATATTTCCTTCAGGAAGAAAGGAAAGGGGGAAAAGGGGGAGAAAAGCAACCGTGAGTACTCATCCAAAGTACTCGCAAGCAAGGATCTACACTTCATATGCATGGGTATATGTGTAAAGAGGCAATATCGGTGGACTGATCTGCAGAATGCTAGAATAAGAGGGGGATAGCTAGTCCTATCAAAGACTACGCTTTTGGCAACCTCCATCTTGCAGCATGTAGAAGAGAGTAGATTGAAGTCCTCCAAGTAGCATCGCATAGCATAATCCTACCCGGCGATCCTCCCCTCGTCGCCCTGTGGAAAAGCGATCATCGGGTTGTCTGTGGAACTTGTCTGGGTGTGTTTTATTAAGTATCCGATTCTAGTTGTCATAAGGTCAAGGTACAACTCCGGGTCGTTCTTTTACCGAGGGACACGGCTATTCGAATAGATAAACTTCCCTGCAGGGGTGCACCAGATAACCCAACATGCTCGATCCCATTTGGCCGGACACACTTTCCTGGGTCATGCCTGGCCTCGAAAGATCAACACATTGCAGCCCCACCTAGGCACAACAGAGAGGTCAACACACCGGTCTAAATCCTATGCGCGCAGGGGTCTGGGCCCATCGCCCATTGCACACCTGCACGTTGCGAGGGCGGCCGCAAGCAGACCTAGCCCCCTAATACAAGAGCAGGCGTTCCAGTCCAATCCGGCGTGCGCTGCTCCGTCGCTGACGTCAAGAAGGCTTCGGCCGATACCACGACGTCGAGTGCCCATATCTTTCCCACGTAGTTGGTTAGTGCGTATAGACCAAATGGCCAGACTCAGATCAAATACCAAGATCTCGTTAAGCGTGTTAATTGATGTAACCGCGGACACCGACCAGGGCCAGGCCCACCTCTCACCTAGGCGGTCTCAACCTGCCCTATCGCTCCGCCACAAAGATCCACACAAAGGGCCGTCGGGACAAAGGTCCTTTCAGCCCCCAATCTGTGAATCACTCGCGGGCACTCAACGAGCCAACCCGACTTTAGTTACCATCTGTATAGTATGTATATATGTATAGTATATACCCGTGATCACCTCCCGAGTGATCACGGCCCAATAGTATAGCAAGGCAGACTGACAAGTATGTAGGGGCAATGATGATAAACTAGCATCCTATACTAAGCATTTAGGATTGCGGGTAAGGTATCAATGACTGTAGCAACAATGACAGGCTATGCAACAGAATAGGATTAATCAAAACAGTAACATGTTACACTACTCTAATGCAAGCAGTAGAGGATAGAATAGGCGATATCTGGTGATCAAATGGGGGGCTTGCCTGGTTGCTCTGGCAAGAAGGAAGGGTCGTCAACTCCGTAGTCGAACTGGGCAGCAGCAACGTCGGTCTCGTAGTCTACCGGAGAGAAGAGGGGGAAGAAACAATGAATACCATACAAACAGATGCATATCGATGCATGACATGACAAGTAACGATTCTAGGTGTGCCCAATCGCGGTAGTAGGTGATACCGATGAAGGGGGAAAACATCCGGGAAAGTATTCCCGGTGTTTCGCGTTTTCGGACAGATGAACCGGAGGGGGAAAGTTGCGTGTTTTCTATTCTAGGGATGTGTGGCGGACGAACGGGCTGCGTATCCGGATTCGTCTCGTCGTTCTGAGCAACTTTCATGTACAAAGTTTTTTCATCTGATCTACAGTTTATTTTATATGATTTTCTAAAGTTTTAAATCATTTTTAAAACTTATTTAATTGATTTAATTCAACATTATCCAGAATAGTGTATGCTGACGTCATCATGATGTCAGCAGTCAACAGGGCGTTGACTGGGTCAAACTGACATGTGGGTCCCAGCTGTCATTGAGTGTTAATTAACCTAACAGATTAATTAACTAACCTAAGTGATTAGGTTAATCTAATCAGGATTAATTAAGTTAATTCATTAATTAATAATATTTTATTTATTATATTTTTTAAATTTCTTTTTTTATAAAACATTCCAGGGGCGTGGGGCCCATCAGTCATAGGTCCCAGGGGCCATAACGGGTCTGGTCGCTAGTGGTTGCGGGCACACCGCACAACCCGAACGGGCGCACGCCCTGGTCCATGCAGACCGGGGAGGGTACGGGAACAGGGGAGGCCGGTGGCCACGGCGTGGCCATGGCCGGAGCGGGGCGAGGCCGCGGTGGTGCGCGCGGCAGCCGGAGGCGGCACCGGAGTGGGGCCGCGCGGACGGGCGCCTGGCAGGGAGCGTTGAGCGCAGCCAGGGGCACTGTCGTGGGCGAACGGGGCAGGGGGAAGCGGCGCGAGCGACCAGGGGATGTTGCCGCGGTGGGCCATGCGGGCACGTGCCCTGCAAGGCGCGGGGAGGCCACAAGGCGAGGCTGGGGCGAGGTTGGACGTGCGCGGGTGCGTTTCCATGGGCGGCAGCAGGAGCAGCAATACGGCGGCGGCAGAAAGCACCCCGGGCGCGGGAACGAAGCTTCGGCATGGTGGCCATGGCGATGCACAAACAACTAGTGCGACAAAATCGAGGGGGGGGGGGGGGGGGGAATAGGGTGGATTTATTGGCGGAGCTCACCACGAGGCGCAAGAAAGGCCGGTGGAAGTTTAGTAGCTGCAGAAGGCGGTGAATCATCGGTGGCGAGCTCCGGGCACCGACGAAGAAGACGAAGTCGATGGCGACGATGTAGAGTGCCCGGTCTCTCCTGCGTTGGGGAGGAGAAAGAGGGCGTCGAGGCGGATCCGCGGGGCTCCCAAGCTCGGCGCGGGGGCGACGGTGGTCGCGAGGTCGACGACAGCCATGGTGGGGGAGGGGAACCGAGAGGGAGAGCGAGAGGGAGCGAGAGGCAAGTGGTTCTAGGGTGTGCTAGGGTTTGGGGGGCTGCGGGGGATGCCTTAAAGGCATCAGGGAGGTCGGGGATGGCGCCACGCACGGCCTGGCGCGGCCATGGCCGGCAGATGGCCGCCACACCCTCCTCTGTCCTCTGTAGTGTGAGGAGGGGATGGAGCGAGGTGGGCTAGGCCGGCTAGTTTGCTACTTGGGCCGTAGTGCCAGTAGAATAGGCCTTTAAACTTTTTATTTTTCTGTTTTATTTATTTAATTTTCTTTTATTTATTCTTTTCTATTTTGGCTAATTATTTGTGCACCAAATGAGTTTTGTAAAATATGAGAGCTGACCCACAAATCACAGCACAATAAATCCTACCACCAAAAACTAGTTTGGGGTAAATATCATTTCATATTTATTTTGTATTAATAAAAAGGTTATTAAATAAAGTTTTTAGTCACTGTTTGAGGTTGTTTAAGTCACTTATCAAATTTCAATAATGTTGTTTACAATTTTATCGTAGCCTCTGATTTATCTACTATTTATTGAGCATGTTAGTTTTAATATTTGAAAACTTTTATTGTTTGCTTGATTTTGAATTTTGAATTATAATTGGTTTCGAACTAACACGAGATTAGCAACAGTAATCGAGGTGACATGGCATCATTAGCAAAGGTTTACTGTAGCTTGATTATCCAGGCATCACAAAGGGAAATTTTAGAGAGATGATAGATTTGGAAAAGACTAAAAATGAACAAGTGAGAGATGCTTTTGACCGTGGTGGAAGAAATTGCACAATGACATCTGGTGACATTCAAAAGGAGCTTGAAATGTGTTGTGCACATGAATTTACCAAGAGGATCATGGCTGAGCTTGGTGATAAACAATTCTCTATGCTTATTGATGAATCACGTGATATATCTGTGAAAGAGCAAATGGCAGTGATGTTGAGGTTAGTAATTTCTCTTACTTTCATTATTTGCTTGCCATTTATTCTCGATGTTGTAAACTAACCTTGTTTTTATATTGATTTTTGAATGACCAAGGAAAGGTTGTGGAACGATTTATTGCTCTGCATCATGTCAAAGATACTACATCTGAGGCACTAAAGAATGCTCTTTATGCAATTCTTGATCATTATAAGTTATCTATTTCAAGGATACGAGGGCAAGGATATGATGGTGCTTCAAATATGAGAGGCGAGTTTAATGGTTTGCAGAGAAAGATCATAGATGAAAACCCTTTTGCTTTCTATGTTCATTGCTATGCTCATTTTTTGCAGTTGGTGGTTGTCTTTGTTGCTAGTAGTTGCTCATATATTCATGATTTCTTTGAGTACATCTCCTTAATTATGACTACAACAAGTTCATCTTGCAAGACAAGGGATGAATTGACAGAGGCACAACACCAAGATATTCTTCACAGACTTGAGAGTGGTGAGATATATACAGGAAGGGTCTTGCACCAATCATCTACTCTTGCTAGGCCAGGTGATACTAGATGGGGTTCCCATCATATTACTTTGCTTCGTTTGAATCAAATGTGCTCCTCCGTGTTACAGGTGCTTGGTACAGTTGATGAACATGGACGTGGGCCATCTCAAGCAGCAGGTTTGATAGAAAAAACGGAGAGCTTTAAATTTGCTTTCATTCTATAGCTTATGTTGAAGTTGTTTGGCATCACAAATGAGCTCTCAAAAGTCTTGCAAAGAAAAGATCTTAATATTGTGCTTTCCATGGAATTAGTGGATGATGTCAAAGCTTGACTGGCAACATTAAGAGAGAGTGGTTGGGATGATTTATTTTGTGATGTTCAAGAACTTTGTGCTGCTAATAGTATTCCAGTGCCAAACATGGATGAAGTAATACCAGTTCATGGCCATTCAAGGAGAGCGGGGAGGACTGTCACTAATCTTCACCATTACTGTGCAGAGATTTTTTATGTTGCCATTGACAAAATATGCCTGGAGATGGATCACCTCTTTAGTGAAGGAGCTAATGGTGTGCTTGATTGCTTCTCATGTCTTGACCCCAATAATTCTTTCTCCAAGTTTAATGTTGATAAGCTTGCGCGTCTTGCTGAAATTTATCATGATAATTTTTCCAATGATGATCGTGCAACAATAAGAGAGCGACTTCTCACATATATAAGTCAAGTGAAAAGGCATGCTTCTTCTTCTACTTGTGATGATGTTCAAAGTTTGGCCATGAAGATGGTTGGAACTGAGAAACATTTGGTATTTCCGTCGGTATACAAACTTATTGAGTTGGCGTTGATATTGCCGGCGTCAACGGCATCTATTGAGAGAGCTTTTTCAGCAATGAAGATTATAAAGACTAAACTGCGTAGTAAGATCAATAATGAATGGTTCAGTGACTTGATGATATGCTACACCAAGCGGGAGTTATTCAAGTCAGTTGATGATAAGGATATTATTCGAACATTTACTGCAATGAGATCTTGGAAAGGGTATTTGCCTTGTGATTTTCTTTAGTGTCTTGTCGGTATGTTTCATGTAACCATATATATTCTTGCATGCTTTCGATTTTACATCTCACAACAAAATTTATTTAATTACAAATTCATTTTTTAAATTGTAGTGCCTTCTAAGACCTTTGCAAACATGGCGAGTTTGCCTCTACGCAATGCTGATTGTATGCCCATCTTTTGGCAAAAATGAACAAGTGAGAGATGCTTTTGACCATGGTGGAAGAAACTACACAATCACATCTAGTGACATATGGTATGGCGAGTTTTACTCTATGCAAGCTGGCTCTGTATTTTTTGTTGTCATGTATCCACCTTATTTGATGTATGAAGTGGATAATGATATATTAGCTCACTTCAAAATTAAATTTTGAGTGACTATTATGGTTCTGTTTTTATTTGATTATTAATGCAGATTTGTTATTCCGAAGCTTGGTGGTATGTATATGTTGTGTATTTGAATACCTGATTTTTATTTCTCGATTATACGCTTCGGCTTACCTTGCCTAGGCTCCGCCACTATATTGAAGCACTCCAAATGCCCTCTCGATATCCTTCCTAGCTCCTTCGTCTTTGGGCAAAGTGAGATCTTTTCTCACCCCTTGGCTTGGAGATGGTCTTGATGAAGGTCGCCCATGGAGGATAGATATCATCACAAAGATAAATAGCCCATGTTGTAGTAATGACCATTGATGGTATAGTTGCATGGAGGGGCTTCTCCCGCGCACATATTTGTAAACAATGGAGATCACTGCAACACATTGATGTCATTGTGAGACCCGAGCATCCCAAATAAAGAGTGCCAAATTTTGGAGGTCTTGTGATGCAACTACTTTAAGAATGATGGTGTGCTTCTTATAATGACCATGATATTGCTCTTGGTGAGCATACAGGAAATTCTTCCATTTCCGGTGCATGAATCTAGGGATGTGAGCATACATGGCCATGCTCTTGCCTCTAACAGTGCCATGAGCCTCGTGGTGTCTTCGGTAGTTGGTTCTCTCAAGTACTTCGGTCCAAACACCTTGACTACCGTAGTAGCAAACCTGACCATGGATTCAAGGCATGTGCTTTCGGACATCTGGATGTACTCGTCCCATGACTCACGGACATGCCATATGCAAGCATCCTCAACACATACGTGCACTTCTTGTAACCAGAGAATCTAGTAGCTTCGACGGCGTCTTCCTTCAAGATGAAGTGGTCATCATAGTGTTGGGGATATGCCCTAGAGGCAATTTAATCTTATTTACCAGTTCATGACAAATATTTATTATCCATGCTAGAATTGTATTGACCGGAAACTTAGATACATGTGTGGATACATAAACTACACCGCGTCCCTAGTGAGCCTCTACTAGACTAGCTCGTTGATCAAAGATGGTTAAGGTTTCCTAACCGTAGACATGAGTTGTCATTTGATAACGAGATCACATCATTAGGAGAATCATGTGATGGACAGGCTCAATCGCAAGCTTAGCATCACCTTAGGGGTCCTGGGGTCCTCTGGGAGCGGAGCCAAGGGCTTCATCTTCACGGATCGCACACACCAAATATGTGTAAAAGGCATAAAGTCGGCCATTGTTCTAAGGAAAAAAGGAATGGTGGAAATACACTTAACAAACTAAGAGTGGAGGTTACCTCGGCAATAAGCTTGGCATGGCTTAAATCAAAGTCTTCGGACTTGGAGGGAAATGTGTTCTTCTTGGGCTTGAACAGAAGCCTCCACATCCCGCCGAGGTCCACTCCTTGGAAAAACCTCTGGACACTGCCCCGTCTTCCGACTTGTACTCCCATATAGGAGCAGCTCGGATCAGGAGCGGATGAATCTGGCGATGGAGTATTACATGGACTACGTACAACAATTGGACACCCATTCCAACCACGGCCTTGAGCTTTCCCTGAAGTGCCTTCACTTCCTTCTGGTTCCTCTAGTCGAGGCCCTTGTCTGTCCAAGAGAACAACCTCCTCGGTGGCCTAGCCGAGAAGACATGGACCTCTCCTTGATTCTCCGAGGATTGGTCGGCCACGTAAAACCATTATTGTTGCCAGAGCTTCACCGCCTCGACAAATGTGCCCTCCAGTTAGATGACATTGGTGAGTTTACTGATCATGGCCCCGCCATAATCTACGAGCCGAGAGCCACAACCCGAATGTGGTTCGATGCGAAGGTAGGCCTCGCAAATGATTATGAACATGGAGATGTGGAGAATCAAGTTTGGGGCAAGATGGTGGAAATCCAGCCCATAATAAAACATGAGACCCCATACAAGGATGAAGGGGAAAACCCATACCTCAGACGAGGTAGGAAAAAAAGATTACCCGCTCCCCTTTGTGAGGGCTGGGAATGGAAGAAGCCGAGTGGTTTGCGCCCACCTCAATGGGGGATTGACACCTGACCGTAAGGGGAAGATATCTGTCGGCCTGGAGCTTCGTGATGGTGCTGGTGATGACATTGGAATACATCCACTGCCCTCCCTTTCCGTCCATCTTTGGCGGTGGGGGAGAAGAAGGGAAGCGTCAGAGCTCAAAACGGATCTCAGAGCCATTGGATTGCATGAGGTTCTTGGCGTTGGAGTAGGGAATGAGAGCATAGGTGGAATCAATTAGCCGTTTCCATTTTTTATAGGTCAGTCAAAGACTAGGGTTGCTTCACCTCAAAATGAAGGCGTCGTTTCCCAACACATTGTGCAGTATATGTGCACGAATATTAAGGCATTATTTCATTAATGATATCACTAAAAATCTGGGGCACGATCTCTTTTGATGAGGCGTACCAATGGAAATGGGTTGGGGCCATGCCACACCCAATAATGTCTATTGACGAGATGGTCTGACCCTGCCATTGGTGGTGACACTTTGGTTTTCGGCCGAAAAAGCTGCCGGGGTTTGACCCGGTCGTCCTACCTTTCGTTACAAACCTTCACAGCTAGGCTAAGGGAGACTTCAGTCCTATTGTATAATAAGCTGTGTTGAAAATGGCTTTGTTAAAAGATAACCCCAAATACCTTTAGTAAATCAGCACATGGCGGCAATCCAGAGTAAGGCCAAGAAGACCTCGGAGCCGAGAATATCCTCGGAATAGGGAGCCGACATGGAAGATAGAACTCGTCTATGAAGTCGTAGACTTAAAAATTATGAAGTTGCCCTGAAGAAGATGTTGGATGCCCTCGACTTGAACACTAGTTCAGGGGATACTGATGGTGTCTTAGACTATGGGGTGCACACCACGTCGGCCCGCCATTCTTGGCCGGGCTGAGAACCCACCGATAACTAAAGAATGGGCCCCACATGCCTTGCCCTTGGCGTGATCAAGACTGATTCTCTGAAGACTTGGCGTACACTTCAAGGCATATCTAAATGATCGGCATGCTTATCCCTAGATTATAACTGACCATGTGTAAACCCTAGATACCTCAAGTGCCTATATAAGCCGAGTGATTTTAGTCTATAGGGAGGACTTCAAGGTCTCAGAGCTTAGAACTCATCTATACGATCCCAAGGTAGATTACTGTATTTTGTACCCCATCCACAATCAAATATAACAAAAGTAGGATGTAGGGTTTTGCCTTTTTAAGAAGGCCCAAACCTAGGTAAAACATCACTACAAAAAAAGACACATCCATGACATTTTGGGTCGAATGAATTTTTTCCCTGTCATGCTTATGACACTTTTATGACGATAATTGTGACAAAACCCGGTATCATCATAGATGTGGTGGGCTCATACTTCTATGACAAAAAATCATGACAGAAAATGGGCTTTTTATCCTGGGCGGGCCGGAGACGCAGTTGCATGGCATTCTTTGGGTCTTCCATGACGGAAAAAACCATGGTAGAAGCGAGGCCGAGGAAAATATCGGGGAGTTCCCGGTTACGGTGGGTGGTCGGGGCTGAGCGGTGCATATTTCTATCGTACACGTACGCGCGTGGGTGCGAGGCATTGGGCTCTAACTGAACCCAAGCGAGGCATTCGCCTACTGAACCCGAGCGATTGCACTATAGGCTACACATTACTAAACCCGAGCGATCGATCGATTTGGCTGTTAACTGAACCCGATCGAGCGATTCCTTTGCTACTGCCGCTAACTGAAGCCAATCGAACCTTCTGCCTCTTGATGAACAGTGAGCGTTGTTGGGGGGTTGGATGAACAGTTCCCAGTGGGGTTGGATGAACAGGACCCCGTGGTAGTAGAGGTCGTTGCCGCTGGATGAACAGGACCCCGATTGATCGACCGGTTGGGGGTGGATGAACAGGACCCCGTGGAGGGCTGGATGAACAGGACCCCGTGGAGGGCTGGATGAACAGGACCCCGTGGAGGGCTGGTTGAACAGTAGCCGGTGGAGGGATGGATGAACAGTAGCCCGTGGAGGGGTGGTTGAACAGGACCCTGTAGAGAGGGCTGGCTGAACAGTAGCCGGTGGAGGCTGGATGAATAGGAGCCCGTGGATGAACAGTGATGTCTACTATGCAACCTTCTATGTAGACGTTGTTGGGCCTCCAAGTGCAGAGGTTTGTAGGACAGTAGAAAATTTCCCTCAAGTGGATGACCTAAGGTTTATCAATCCATGGGAGGCGTAGGATGAAGATGGTCTCTCTCAAACAACCTTGCAACCAAATAACAAAGTGTCCCTTGTGTCCCCAACACACCCAATACAAGGATAAATTGTATAGGTGCACTAGTTCGGCAAAGAGATGGTGATACAAGTGCAATATGGATGGTAGATATAGGTTTTTGTAATATGAAAACATAAGAAACAACAAGGTAGCAAGCAATAAAAGTGAGCAAAAATGGTATTGTAATGCTTCGAAACAAGGCCTAGGGTTCATACTTTCACTAGTGCAAGTTCTCTCAACAATGATAACATAATTAGATCATATAACAATCCCTCAATGTGCAACAAAGATTCACTCCAAAGTCACTAATAGCGGAGAACAAACGAAGATATTATTGTAGGGTACGAAACCACCTCAAAGTTATTCTTTCCGATCAATTCATTGGGCTATTCCTACAAGTGTCACAAACAGCCCTAGAGTTCGTAGTAAAATAACACCTTAAGACACAAATCAACCAAAACCCTAATGTCACCTAGATACTCCAATGTTACCACAAGTATCTGCGGGTATGATTATACGATATGCATCACACAATCTCATATTCATCTATTCAAACCAACACAAAGAAATTCAAAGAGTGCCCCAAAGTTTCTACCGGAGAGTCGAGACGAAAACGTGTGCCAACCCTTATGCATAAGTTCACAAGGTCACTAAACCCGCAAGTTGATCACCAAAACATACATCAAGTAGATCACGTGGATATCCCATTGTCACCACAGATAAGCACATGCAATACAGAAATCAAGTGTTCTCAAATCCTTAAAGACTCAATCCGATAAGATAACTTCAAAGGGAAAACTCAATCCATTACGAGAAGGTAGAGGGGGTGAAACATCATTAGATCCAACTGTAATAGCAAAGCTCGCAGTACATCAAGATCGGGCCAAATCAAGAACACGAGAGATAGAGAGAGAGAGAGAGAGAGATCAAACACATAGCTACCGGTACATACCCTCAACCCCGAGGGTGAACTACTCCCTCCTCGTCATGGAGAGCGCCGGGATGATAAAGATGGCCACTGGTGATGATTACTCCCTCCGGCAGGGTGCCGGAACAAGGTCCCAATTGGTTTTTGGTGGCTACAGAGGCTTGCGGCGGCGGAACTCCTGATCTAGGTTTCTTTTCAGGGGTTTTTGTATTTATAGGAATTTTTAGCGTCGGTTTCACGTCAGGGGGGTCTCTAAGTCAGCCACGAGGTAGGGGGGTGTGCCCAGGGGGGTAGGGTGCGCCCTCCACCCCCGTGGATGACTCGGGACTCTTCTGGCCTAACTCTTTTGCTTCGGGGGCTTCTTCTGGTCCATAAAAAATCTTCGTAAATTGGCAGGTCAATTGGACTCCGTTTGGCATTCCTTTTCTATAAAACTCAAAAACAAGGAAAAACAGAAACTGGCACTAGGCTCTAAGTAAATAGGTTAGTCCCAAAAATCATATAAAATAGCATATAAAACATCCAAAATAGATAATATAATAGCATAGAACAATACAAAATTATAGATACGTTGGAGACGTATCAAGCATCCCCAAGCTTAATTCCCGCTCGTCCTCGAGTAGGTAAATGATAAAAACAGAATTTTTGATGTGGAATGCTACCTAACATATTTATCAATGTAATTCTCTTTATTGTGGCAGGAATATTCAGATCCATGAGATTCAAAACAAAAGTTTATATTGACATAAAAAGATAATACTTCAAGCATACTATTAAAGCAATCATGTCTTCTCAAAATAACATGGGCAAAGCAAGCTATCCCTACAAAATCATATAGTCTGGCTATGCTCCATCTTCATCACACAAAATATTTAAATCATGCACAACCCCGATGACAAGCCAAGCAATTGTTTCATACTTTTGATGTTCTCAAACTTTTTCAACTTTCATGCAATACATGAGTGTGAGCCATGGATATAGCACTACAGGTGGAATAGAATATGGTGGTTGTTGAGAAGACAAAAAGAAGGATAATCCCACATCAACTAGGCGTATCAATGGGCTATGGAGATGCCCATCAATAGATATCAATGTGAGCGAGTAGGGATTGCTAGGCAACAGATGCACTAGATGTATAAGTTTATGAAAGCTCAAAAAGAAACTAAGTGGGTGTTGAGGTAGTCCTGGATTATGGGGTCCTCGGGGAGCCGGCTTATGTTACATGGGTCAGTCTAATGGGTCGTGAAGATACAAGACAGGAGGCCCACCCTCGTATCCGGATGGGACTCTCCTTTGCGTGGATGGCAAGCTTAGCGTTCAGATAATGTATTTTCCTTTCTCTGTAAACCGACTTTGTACAACCCTAGGCCCCTCCGGTGTCTATATAAGCCGGAGGGTTTAGTCCGTAGAGGCAATCATAGTCATACAAGCTAGACATCTAGGGTTTAGCCATTATGATCTCGAGGTAGATCAACTCTTGTAACCCCTATACTCATCAAAGTCAATCAAGCAGGAAGTAGGGTATTACCTCCATTAAGAGGGCCCGAACCTGGGTAAACATCGTGTCCCCTGCCTCGTGTAACCTTCAATCCTTAGACGCACAGTTCGGGACCCCCTACCCGAGATCTGCCAGTTTTGACACCGACATTGGTGCTTTCATTGAGAGTTCCACTGTGCCGTCGCTAGAAGGCTCGATGGCTCCATCGACCATCCACAACAATACCGCCTTGAGGGAGACTTTTTTCCCTGGCAAAATTTTCGTATGGCGGCTTCGCACTGCTCGCCAACTCGATTGGCCATCTGGAGCAGATCGACAGCTACACCCATGGTCATCAGATCAGTTTTGGAAATCTGAACTATGTCGCTGATATCCAAGGAGACTTGATCTTCCAAGGGTTCGCGGCCCCAACCACTGCTCTGGCCTTAGATCTGGAGCGCATCACCAGGTCCAAAGACGGGAGTTTAGAGCTCGCCGGACCCTCTGCGGCTATAGAGCTTGACACTGGAGAACCGGAAGGGATCGCGCCACCGGCAGGCGCGGAGCTACGCCAGGCTCCCTCTATCCTCATGAAGCCATACTCTCCTTCGAACACTAGCTCCGAACTCTCGAGGTCCGCGTCATGTGAGCTTGGCCAGGGAACTTCTGTCCCGCCCAAATCTGCGGACTCTTGCTTCCCCGTCCAAACCTCGCTCTTAAACGAGGCCCTGGACCTAATGCGATCTCTCGCCATTGAAGAAAAATCACTGCCAAACTATGCCCAACCCATACTAGGGGCTGAGAGCAGGGAATTTTATGTCCCACCCACCACCCACTTCATAGCCACTGTCGAGGACTTAACCGAAATGCTCGACTATGCTTCCGAAGACATCGATGGTATGGATGACGATGCCGGAGATGAGCAAAGTTAGGACCCGCCGTTCACCGGATGCTGGACGGCCACTTCCACATATGACATGTACATGGTGGACACAACCAAAGAGGATGACGACGATGGTGGGAAGCATCCAGTCGAGGACAAGCCTTCGGAGGCACCACCAAAGTGTCGACGTCAGCAGCGTCGCTCAAAATCGCGTCGCGAAAAAGACAACAATACCGGTGATGATCCATAAGTGTAGGGGATCTATCGTAGTCCTTTCAAAAAGTAAGAGTGTTGAACCCAACGAGGAGCAGAAGGAAATGACAATCGGTTTTCAGTAAGGTATTCTCTGCAAGTACTGAAATTATCGATAACAGATAGTTTTGTGAGAAGGTAATTTGTAACAGGTAACAAGCAATGAAAGTAAATAAGGTGCAGCAAGGTGGCCCAATCCTTTTTGTAGCAAAGGACAAGCCTGGACAAGTTCTTATATAGAGAAAAGCGCTCCCGAGGACACATGGGAATTATCGTAAAGCTAGTTTTCATCACGCTCATATGATTCACGTTTGTTACTTTGATAATTTGATATGTGGGTGGATCGGTGCTTGGGTACTGCAAGCATCCGCAACTACAAAAGAAGTATTAAGGTAAACCTAACCATAGCATCAAACATATGGATCCAAATCAGCCCCTTATGAAGCAACTCATAAACTAGGGTTTAAGCTTTTGTCACTCTAGCAACCCATCATCTACTTATTACTTCCCATGCCTTCCTCTAGGCCCCAAATAATGGTGAAGTGTCATGTAGTCGACGTTCACATAACACCACTAGAGGAGAGGCAACATACATCTCATCAAAATATCGAACGAATACCAAATTCACATGACTACTAATAGCAAGACTTCTCACATGTCCTCAGGAACAAACGTAACTACTCACAAATCATATCCATGTTCATAATTAGAGGGGTATTAATATGCATAAAGGATCTGAACATATGATCTTCCATCGGACAAATCATATGTCGGAGGGAAGTTTCCCCGGCAGAACAGCTCCACCGGAGCCCTAGATTGGTTCCGCCAAGGTTCCACCTCGTGGCAATGGATTTTCATCCCAAAAGCTTGCTTATGATTTTTTCCAGGGTAAAAGACTTCATATAGTAGAAGATGGGCACCGGAGGGCTGCCAGGTGGCCCACGAGGCAAGGGGGCACACCCCCCACCCTTGTGGATGGTGGGTGGCCCCCCTCTGGTATTTTTTCCGCTTAGTATTTTTTATTAAATCCAAAAATGACTTTGGTGGAGTTTCAGGACTTTTGGAGTTGTGCATAATAGGTCTCTAATATTTGCTCCTTTTCCAGCCGAGAATCCCAGCTGCCGGCATTCTACCTCTTCATGTAAACCTTATAAAATAATAGAGAATAGCCAGAAGTATTGTGACATAACGTGTAATAACAGCCCATAATGCAATAGATATCGATATAAAAGCATGATGCAAAATGGACGTATCAACCGGCACCGGAGACAATAATACTCCGGAGAACGCCGAAGACCAAGAAGCCCTTATCAAACCAACATCCGAATAGGATGATTGTGAGGATGGGCAAGTTAACCCCGACGATCCTGTCGGGAACGAGGGCTCGGAGGATAATAACTACTTACCAATCTCCGAAGAGGATGAGAGCCCCGGCGACAAAGATTTCATCGTGCCAGAGGACCCCTCAAACAAGAGCGCTTTAAGCATCGGCTAATAGCCACTTCAAGAAGCTTGAAAAAGAAGCAGCAGCAGCTCCAAGCTGATCAGGACTTACTCAATGACAGATGGACTACTGTCCTGGCAGCCGAGGAATACGGCCTCGAACGCCCAACTAAGAGTTACCCAAAGCGCAAGCTGCTATCCCAATGCGATGATGAGGCCCTGGAGCCCATACTGCCAATGCGTAACGCTGCTGACCGACCTGACCGACCACCATGTGGCCAAGACAGAGCGGTAGCTCAAACCGAACACTAGCCCGCACCACCCCACCGTAGAGGCAGAGAAACAACGGCTGCATGATACACTTATGACCTATAACAGGACCTGGACAATAGAGCCAGTCAGACCAGATCAATCTACGGATCAAGGGGGCGTGTCCCAGCGCGAGAAGATGGCCATAAGGCCTGGCGCGATAAGCACAACCTCACCCGGGCCTAAAACCACATACGGACCTCATTCAAACTGCGTCGTGACGTTGCCCAATACAGAGGCGCCGCACACCCCCTATGCTTCACCGCTGAGGTAATGGAGCACCAGTTCCCATAAGGGTTTAAACTCGTGAACATTGAATTATACGATGGCACAACAGATCCCGTAGTATGGATTGAAGACTTTCTTCTCCGCATTCACATGGCTCACGATGACGATTTCACGCCATCAAATACCTACCCCTAAAACTTAAGGGACCAGCTCGGCACTGTTTAAACAGCCTCCCAAAAAACTCTATTGGAGGCTGGGAAGACTTGGAAGATGCCTTTAGAGACAACTTACAAGGCACTTATATTCGGCCTCCAGACGCCGATGACCTGAGTCACATAGTCCAGCAGCCTGGAGAGTCAGCCAGAAAATTCTGGACCAGGTTCCTAATTAAAAAGAACCAAATTGTCGACTGTCCGGACGCCGAAGCCTTAGCAGCTTTTAAACACAGCATCCGCGACGAATGGCTCGCCAGACACCTCGGGCAAGAGAAGCCGAAGTCCATGGCAGCCCCCACAACACTCATGACCCGCTTTTGCCCGGGCGAAGATAGCTGGCTAGCCCGTAGCGGCAACAGTACCAGCGACCCTGGAACTTCCCCAGAAATAGCAACGGCAGGTCCTGATGCAACAAAAACAAGCGTCGAAGCAACAATGACAATGCCGAAGACACGGCGGTCAATGCCGTATTCAGTGGCTCCAAATCCGGTCAGCAGAAGAAGCCATTGAAAAGAAACAAAGATGGTTCATCTAGCCTGGACCGAATACTCGACCGACCTTGCCAGATTCACGACACCCCTGACAAGCCTGCCAACCATACCAACAGAAGTTGTTAGGTATTTAAACATGCCGGTAAGTTAAACACCGAGCATAAGGGGAAAGGGTCGCCCAACAAGGACGATGACGAGGAGCCTCGCCCACCGAACACAGGGGGACAGAAGAAATTTCCCCCTGAGGTCAAAACGATGAACATGATATACATTACTCACATCCCCAAGAGGGAGCGCAAGCGCACGTCAAGGGACGTCTATGCGATAGAGCCAGTCGCCCCAAAATTCAACCCATGGTCAGCATGTCCAATCACTTTTGATCGCAGAGACCATCCGACCAGTATCCGCCATGGAGGTTCAGCCGCGTTGGTCCTCGACCCAATTATCAATGGATTCCACCTCACAAGAGTCCCCATGGACGGCAGCAGCAGTCTTAACCTGCTCTATCAGGACACGGTCCACAAAATGGGTATTGACTCGTCAAGAATCAAGCCCACCAAAACTACCTTTAAAGGAGTAATACCCGGTGTAGAGGCCCGCTGCACGGGCTCCATCACATTGGAAGTCGTCTTCTGTTCGCCGAACAACTTCCGAAGCGAAGACCTGATCTTTGACATCGTCCCTTTCCGCAGTGGCTATCATGCACTGCTCGAACGAACCGCGTTTTCTTGCTTCAATGCGGTCCCGCTCTATGCCTATCTAAAACTTAAGATGCCAGGACCACCTGGTGTTATAACAATCAGTGGAAACATGGAGTGCTCCCTCCATACCGAGGAACACACCGTGGCCCTCGCAGCAGAAGTACAGGGTGGTCTTATCAAGCCAAACCCTACAACGGCCGTCAAGCCCCCGGACACTGTCAGACGAGTCCGGACTACCCCGCAGAATGTTAGTCCAGCTCGTCAGTAGCTCGATTAGCAATTTGGCCTCCATCTTAGCTCCAACTGAATCGCAACATATGTACTCTACGTACATAACTACGCATTGAAAACACCATGGGCAAGGATGAAGGCATATCAAAGATGAAGTCCACAATACGGCTCGACTCTACCTGGACCCTCATATCCTCTTTTTCTTATTTTTGTTTTTTCAGGTTCCTTACAACCCACATCACCTTTTGATGGTGCCAAGGGCCCTTTTTCCAGGCCCCTTATGAAAACCCGATCATTGATCCTCTCAAAGGATCACACACCAAGGCGAAAAGCAGCACAGACGTACGGCAGAGTATCTAAAGGATCTTCAAAGATCACCTCTTTCTTTTTTAGTAACTGTACACAACTTTCCCTTGTGCTCGGCATGTAAAATAGCCTCGATGCTTATAGCATTATCTATACAAATACGTTTTGACATATCAATCAGACTATAATGGAAACAGTTTTTCGCCCAACCTATTCGGTACTGGCTTATTTCCTAATTTGTATTCCCTCTTTTTTTTGTCCGATTGTCATGTACACCTCGGCACGGCTTAAATCTCCAGGGGCTCCATTCAGCCACATACATTTCTTAAAAATAAAATAAGTCCAGACACTTTTATAGTACAATTTGGCGTCCCAAATATAGCATTATATGCATCGGCTCCAAATCATGTCTTTGGTCAATAGTTGGGTTGCCCGGCTCCTGTGGTTACAACCTTACGTTCTGCTTGTTCGGCTAAGGTAGTAAAGGGAGAACTACTGCGATTGTGTTTCTGGTTCATCCGGATAAACACCTCAGTAGAGAAAGCCGAAAACTGACTGTCATGATGCGGCGAGAGCTGGTCAGCTATTCGGTGACTAAGTATAAATCTCTTGTGATTTTTTCTGTGTCACGCGAAGGACCGGTCCTCACCTGGTCAGGCGTGTACAACACCCAAGTTCGGATAACCGAACAATACCAGGGGCTGCGCCTACAATCTTATTGTCAAACTCCTATGGCTAAGTGAGAGTGATAAGGCCGCATAGTCTGATTACCCGGTTCGCCACACTAACACCTCCTTCAAGGACCAAGTCGTTGGGTTAAGTGTGTTCATGTGCTGTTCCGAACACCCCCGTAATACCTACATGGGGGCTAAAGCCGATGACTAGCCAACTCTCAGATACCGTAAATGGCAGCATAGGAGGAAAATAATTTAAAGATGAAACAAGCAAAATATTATACAAAGGCCTTGTTTTCATAATACAAAGTTCGGGCAGCACAGACACATTATTCAAAAATGATGTCCTTTGAACACTGGCCCTCTACAATGCGGGATTCTTCAAGGACTTCGTCAAAATACCGCTCTGGTGCGCGGTGCTCCTTGCCGGTGGGCGGTCCCTCGGTTGCAAGCTTGGTGGCACTCATCTTCGCCCACTGCACCTTGACACGGGCGAAGGCCATCTGGGCACCTTCGATACCGACTGACTGCTTTATAGCGTCAAGCCAAGGGCAGGCATTGACTAGCCGCTTCACGAGCCCAAAGTAACTGCTGGGTATGGGTTCGGCTGGCCAAAGATGGGCTATAATATCCTTCATGGCCAGTTCGGCCACCCTGTGCAGTTCGGTCAGCTGCTTTAGCTGATCACTGAGGGGCACCAGATGCTCTGGCACAAGGTACTGCGACCAGAACAGCTTCTCCGTTGAGCCCCCCTCTTCGGCTCGGAAGAACTCCGCAACATCAACAATACTTCGGGGTAGATACGCAAACGCTCCTGGAGAACTCCAAATGCGGGTCAGTAAGATGTACTTCCTTCTTACAAATTTGCTCTGCATGTTAAAGGCTTTACCCACGCGATCTGCTTTGCCTCTTGGATCTCCCGGCAGGCACCTTGGTCTTCAACCCGGGCCTCCTTCGCACTTTGGAGCACCGTAGCAAGTTCGGAGTCTCGATCCGACACTTTGTGCTCCAAGGACTCACATTTGCTTATAGCATCCTTGAGCTCTTGTTGGACTTCATCCAACCTTGCTTCATGTTTTAGGCGGGCGGCTCGTTCCTCCTCCGCCTCCTTCTTGGCTTCGGCCAGCGTGCTCTTGAGGGTCTCGGCCTCAGACGCGTCAACCATGAGCATAATCATAAAACTCATTTAGATAACAAATCGGAACTCATATCATTTCAGATATGTTTTGGTATCGCATACCTTGCTTTTCCTCCAACTTTCGCTTTAGTTTGGACACTTCGGCGGCGTGGGAGGTTGCCGCTAGCATCGAGGCCTGTTTATCCAAATAGACATATATGTTATCTCCTGCAAAGAATTATTCTATCCTCTATTCGGCCTTTCTCCGTGAACGCCGAACAGAGTCTCAGGGGCTACTATCTATACACATGCATTTCTTTTACATACACAAATAGCCAAAAAATATATATTACATCACATACCTCAAAGCCTGTTAGAAGGCCGGTATAGGCTTCATTCAATCTGTTTTTAGCGGATCGAACCTTCTCAGCCGCCGTACCCATAAGGGTACGATGTTCCTCCACAATGGAAGCGCTTTGAAGTGCTTCCACCAGAATGTACGGTGCCTCCAGATTGACAGAGGTCGCCGGTGGAGGTGGCGCGCCCCCTTCTTTCGAAGGAGGCTGCTCGCCTGATTCCGGAGCCTTATGGATCTCCGGAATGATATTGGGTCGGGGGCTGAATTGGGCATGGCCCCCATCGCCGGTCTCCATGGGGGTCGGTTCCCCCATCTTTTGGGCAACAGAGGTATTACCCTCCGCCACCACCTTCACGGCCTCCCGCACCTCCCCGTGACCTGGAGAGGTTCTTCGGGACAACACTTCGATGTTATCCACAGCAGTGAGCGGAGAGGCCTACGGAGGTGACTCGCTCTCCATCATGTTTGGCCCCAATAAATTCCCAGGGGACGATGATCGTTGGGGGAGATTGCGAGCCGTACTGCAACGCGCAAATCTATATGTTAGAACCACAAGGCCTAAAACCGGATATATGTATGGTGCCTTTGGATACTTACGATTCAAACAGGGGCTTCGGCCTGGGGTGCCACTCGGGGTTGGCGTTGGCGTCCGATTCGGGATCATCCGAAAGGGAGAGTTTCCCCTTCTTGGACGCCTCCGCCTCTAGATCCACGAAAGCCGCCCTTTTCTTCTTCCCCCCCTTAAGGGGAGAATTGCTCTCTTCCTCCTCTTCATCTTTGTCATGAGAGGAGAGAGTCGGTGTCTTCGGACACAACGTACGAAGCGCCTTTACGACGGAGGCCACCTCTGGCCTCCTTGCTCTTCTTCTTGGCCTTCTTCTCCGGCGCCTGATACGGCGCCGGAACCAGCATCCTCGTGAACAGAGGAATCTCTGGGTCTTCGGGTAGCGGAGCCGGACATTGGATCTGCTCCGCCTTCTTTGTCTAGCCCTATTGCAAGAATGGAAAGCTCAGTATACTCCTTGGAATTACAAATTAAGGTCATCAGAAAACTTACAGGAGTGGCCGGATGAGCGCAGTCGAGGCCGAGGTCTTCGGTCGTTTTCGGCCACAACTTCTGAGCCTTGAAAAGCAGCTTCCATATGTCTTCATGTGTCATGCTGAAGAACCGCTGCAAGGTCCGAGGACTGGTCGGGTCGAATTCCCACATATACAGAGTCCGGTGTTGACAGGGGAGAATCCGGCGAAAAAGCATCACCTGGATCACGCTGGCAAGAATGGTGTTCTTGTCTATCATACCCTTGACACGCTTCTGCGGCATCGTCACCTCGTCGGACGATGCCCAATCCAGGCCCTTGTTGAGCCATGATGTAAGCCGCATTGGAGGCCTGGACTTGAACTCGGGAGCGGCGGTCCATGTGGCATCACGGGGTTCTGTGATATAGAACCACCCCTGCTGCCATCCCTTGACGGTCTCCACGAAGGTCCCCTTAGGCCAGGTGACATTGGGCTTGCTCACCATGGCGCCGCCGCACTCCGCGTGTTGACCATCAACCACCTTCGGCTTCATGTTAAAGACCTTGAGCCATAGGCCAAAGTGGGGGGGGGATGCGGAGGAATGCCTCGTACACGACGATAAACGCCAAAATGTTGAGGAAGGAATTTGGGGCTAGATCATTGAATCTAGCCTGTAGTAAAACATGAGACCACAGACGAAAGGATGGAGGAGAAACCCTAGTTCGCGGAGGAAATGGGGCATGAACACTACCCTCTCATTAGGCTCCGGGGTGGGAATGATCTGCTTCTTGGCAGGGAGCCGGTGGGCTATGTCCACGGCCAAGTACCCTGCTTCCCGGAGTTCCTCAATGTTCTCCTCTATAACAGAGGAAGCCATCCACTTGCCCTACGCTCCAGATCGGCCATGGCTAGAGTGTTTGGTGGCGATGGAAAAGATTGACACTTGGGCGCTGGAGCTCGAGGGCAGATGGGCTGAGGAGGAAGAGGGCGTGGGGTAAAAAGATAGATCCTTATCTTCTTATAAAGGCAGTGGATATCAAGCGTCCCCTCATAAGCCTTAAATCTCACCTATTCCAAAGGGGACGTGTGAACGACACGGTTGGATTACCCAAACCTATATTCATAAGAATCCTGTGATAAGGGGACACGATCTCTGCTTTGACAGGACGTGTCAATGGGTGTGCCTCGAAATGCGAAGCGGGGGCTGTAAAACAGTTCAGAATAGTAACAAGGCCAGGATATAACGCCTCGCCGAAAAAGTTGCCAGTGGACGTGACTTACTTTGTTTTAAGTATTTTTGCCCTTACGGCTTAGGGTTGTAATTATTAAACAGAGCCGGACACAGCTATTATGTGCGGAGAACTGCTTTGGAGTATTCAGAGAAGGAACCCGCCTTCCAATGCCGAAGACAATCTGCGCACCGGATACATCGTCATTGAAGCCCGGTTCAGGGGCTACTGAGGGAGTCCTGGATTATGGGGTCCTCGGGGAGCCGGCTTATTTTACATGGGCCGGACAAATGTGCCATGAAGATACAAGACAGAAGGCCCTCCCTCGTATCCGGATGGGACTCTCCTTTGCGTGGATGGTGACACGTCTCCAACGTATCTATAATTTTTGATTGTTCCATGTTATTATATTACCCGTTTTGGATGTTTATTGGCTTTACTTTACACTTTTATATCATTTTTGGGACTAACCTACTAACCGGAGGCCCAGCCCGTATTGCTATTTTTTTCGCCTATTTTAGTATTTCGAAGAAAAGGAATATCAAACGGAGTCCAAACGGAATGAAACCTTTAGGAGCGTGATTTTTCGAACGAACGTGATCCGGAGGACTTGGAGTGGAAGTCAAGCAACAGCCGAGGCGGCCACGAGGGTGGAGGGCACGCCCCCCTACTGGGCGCTCCCCCTATCTCATGGGCCCCTCGGGCATCCACCGACCTACTTCTTCCTCCTATATATACCCATGTACCCCGAGAACATTAGAACAGACCATGAAAACCTAATTCCACTGCTGCAACCTTCTGTATCTGCGAGATCCCATCTTGGAGCCTTCGCCGGCGCTCCGCCGGAGGGGGAATCGATCACGGAGGGCCTCTACATCATCTCCAAGGCCTCTCCGATGAGTTGTGAGTAGTTTACCACAGACCTTTGGGTCCATAGTTATTATCTAGATGGCTTCTTCTCTCTTTTTGGATCTCAATACCATGTTCTCCTCGATCTTCTTGGAGATCTATTCGATGTAACTCTTTTTGCGGTGTGTTTGTCGAGATCCGATGAATTGTGGGTTTATGATCAAGTTTATCTATGAGAAATATTTGAATCTCCTCTGAATTCTTTTATGTGTGATTAAGTTATCTTTGCAAGTCTCTTCGAATTATCAGTTTGGTTTGGCCTACTAGATTGATCTTTCTTGCAATGGGAGCAGTGCTTAGCTTTGGGTTCAATCTTGCGGTGTCCTTTCCCATTAACAGCAGGGGCAGCAAGGCACGTATTGTATTGTCGCCATCGAGGATAAAAAGATGGGGTTTATATCATATTGTATGAGTTTATCCCTCTACATCATGTCATATTTCTTAATGCATTACTCCGTTCTTTATGAAGTTAATACTCTAGATGCATGCTGGATAGCAGTCGATGTGTGGAGTAATAGTAGTAGATGCAGCAGGAGTCGGTCTACTTGTCACGGACATGATGCCTATATACATGATCATGCCTAGATAATCTCATAATTATTTGCTTTTCTATCAATTGCTCGACAATAATTTGTTCACCCATCGTAATACTTATGCTATCTTGAGAGAAGTCACTAGTGAAACCTATGGCCCCCGGGTCTATCTTTTATCATATAAGCTTTCAATCTACTTTTATTTGCATCTTTACTTTTCCTTTCTATATTATAAAATACCAAAAATATATTTATCTTATCATACTATCTCTATTAGATCTTACTTTCACAAGTGGCCGTGAAGGGATTGACAACCCCTTTATTGCATTTGTTGTGAGTTCTTGTTTGTTTGTGTAGGTGCATGGGACTTTTGAGGAGCCTCCTACTGGATTGATACCTTCGTTCTCAAAAACTGAGGGAAATACTTACGCTACTATTGCTGCATCACCCTTTCCTCTTCAAGGAAAACCAACGCAAGCTCAAGATGTAGCAAGAAGGATTTCTGGCACCGTTGCCGGGGAGATCTTCGCTCAATTCAAGACATACCAAGTACCCATCACAAACTCATCTCCCTCGCGTTTACATTATTTGCCATTTGCCTCTCGTTTTCCTCTCCCCCACTTCACCCTTGCCGTTTTATTCGCCCTCTCTTTCCCAATCTCCTCTCTCTTCCGCTTGCCTTTTGTGTGCTCGTTGCTATGACTAGTCCTCCTATTATCGTTAATACTCCCGATCACGAAGTTCTTAATTTTAAACAAAGGGATGGAGAAAATTTAAAGGATGCTTGGCATAGAATTTGCAATGCTCAAAATAGATCTACTAGGAAGCAATCCACTTCCGTTCTTCTTCGCAATTTTTATGTAGGCATTACTCCTTGGAATAGATATATTCTTGATACCATTACCGGAGGGAACTTCTTGGGTAGCCACACTTTTGATGCTTATAATGCCATGTTAGATTTGTTTGGTCCACCCCCTCTTTTGGTTAATGGAACTATCTTAACTTTGGAACATGTGATGCAAGGGCTTGAAATTATTGAAAATAAAGTTGCCACTATTGAGTTAATTGAAAATTTGGATAAAAAGATCCACAATCAAATTACCCAATATGGATCTAGTGTTGGAGTTACTTTGAATTTTTTTAAAGAAAAAGAACCTATAGTTAATGAAAGAATAGATCTTGATTCTACAAGAATTGGTAAACTGGAGGACATTATCACCAACTTAGGGTCTGCCTTTTCATCTGTGAAAAATACCCCAACACCTCCTACCAAAATTGCCAAGGTCATGTATGTTCCTAAAAATAAGGGTGAATCCTCTAGTAAAGGAAATGCCGATCTCAAATCGATAAGTGTTCATCCCAATTTTCTTGCTATCATTAAGGAACCTTTTGCTACAAACGAATTTCTTGATTTCTTGCCTAAGAACTTTATCATTACTAAAAATAAAGAAACTCCTAAGGATTATAAGTGCTCTATTGAATAATTGAGTGCCAAAGATGGCACTACTTAGATCTATCCTCGCTTTTATGCCTAGCTAGGGGCGTTAAACGATAGCGCTAGTTGGGAGGCAACCCAATTTTATTTTAGTTTCTTTGTTTTTGCTTCTGTTTAGTAATAATTTTTGCATCTACCTTCTGTTTAGATGTGTTTTTATGTTTTAATTATTGTTTGTGCCAAGTAGAACCTATAGGATAACCTATGGTGATAGTTAATTTGATTCTGCTGAAAAATAGAAACTTTGCGCGCACGAAAATATTTTTTTAATTCACAGAATCGTGATTTTGCATTGATTCTTTTGCTATAGATCAATAGATAAATTTCCCAGGACTTCCTATTTTGGTAGGATTTTTAGAGTTCTATAAGTATTCGAGAGTTATAGATTGCTACAAACTGTTCTGTTTTTGACAGATTCTGCCTTTCGTGTGTTGTTTTCTTATTTTGATGCATCTATGGCTAGTATTAAGTGGTATGAACCATAGAGAACTTGGAATACAGTAGGTTTAACACCAATATAAATAAAGAATGAGTTCATTACAGTACCTTATGTGGTGGATTTTCTTTCTTTCACTAATGGAGCTTATAAGATTTCCTGTTGAGTTTTGTGTTGTGAAGTTTTCAAGTTTTGGGTAAAGATTTGATGGACTATGGAATAAGGAGTGGCAAGAGCCTAAGCTTGGGGATTCCCATGGAACCCCAAGATATTCAAGAATAGTGAAAAGCCTAAGCTTGGGGATGCCCCCGGAAGGCATCCCCTCTTTCGTCTTCGTTCATTGGTAACTTTACTTGGAGCTATATTTTTATTCGCCACATGATATGTGTTTTGCTTGCAGTGCCTTGTATGATATTAGTCTTTGCTTTTTAGTTTACCACAATCATCCTTGCTGTACACACCTTTTGGGAGAAGCCCACTTGAATTAGAATTTATTAGAATGCGCTATGTGCTTCACTTATATTTTTTGAGCTTGATAGTTTTTGCTCTAGTGCTTCACTTATATCTTTTAGAGCACGGCGGTGGATTAATTTTGAAGAAATTGTTGATATCTCATGCTTCAATTATATTATTTTGATAGTCTCTTAGAACAGCATGGTTTTTGCTGTGGTGATAAAATTGGTCCTAGAATGATGAGCATCCAAGTTGGGTATAATAGAAACTATCATAGGAAGTGAATTGGATGCTATGATCAATTTGATACTTCATAATTGTTTTGAGATATAGAGGTGGTAATATTAAAGTCATGCTAGTTGGGTGATTATGAATTTCAAGAATGCTTGTGCTAAAGGTTGTAATTCCCGTAGCATGCACGTATGGTGAACCGCTTTGTGATGAAGTTGGAGCACAATTTTATTTATTGATTGTCTTCCTTATGAGTGGCGGTCGGGGACGAGCGATGGTCTTTTCCTACCAATCTATCCCCCTAGGAGCATGCGCGTAGTACTTTGTTTTCAATGACTTGTAGATTTTTGCAATAAGTACATGAGTTATTTATGACTAATGTTGAGTCCATGGATTATACGCACTCTCACCCTTCCACCATTGCTAGCCTCTCTTGTGCCACGCAACTTTTGCCGGTACCATACACCCACCATATACCTTCCTCAAAACATCCACCATACCTACCTATTATGGCATTTCCATAGCCATTCCAAGATATATTGCCATGCAACTTTCCACCGTTCCGTTTATATGACACGCATCATCATTGTCATATTGCTCTTTGCATGATCATGTAGTTGACATCGTATTTGTGGCAAAGCCACCTTCATAATTTTCATACATGTCACTCTTGATTCATTGCATATCCCGGTACACCGCCAGAGGCATTCATATAGAGTCATATATTGTTCTAAGTATTGAGTTGTAATCTTGAGTTGTAAGTAAATAAAAGTGTGATGATGTTCATTATTAGAGCATTGTCCCAGTGAGGAAAGGATGATGGAGACCATGATTCCCCCACAAGTCGGGATGAGACTTTGGACTTAAAAAAATAGAAAGGCCAAAAAAAAGAGAAAGGCCAAATAAAAAAATGAGAGAAAAAGAGAGAAGGGACAATGCTACTATCCTTTTTACCACACTTGTGCTTCAAAGTAGCACCATGATCTTCATGATAGAGAGTCTCCTTTGTTGTCACTTTCATTTACTAGTGGGAATTTTTCATTATAGAACTTGGCTTGTATATTCCAATGATGGGCTTCCTCAAAATGCCCTAGGTCTTCTTGAGCAAGCGAGTTGGATGCACACCCACTTAGTTTCTTTTGTTGAGCTTTCATACATTTATAGCTCTAGTGCATCCGTTGCATGGCAATCCCTACTCACTCACATTGATATCTATTAATGGGCATCTCCATAGCCCGTTGATACGCCTAGTTGATGTGAGACTATCTTCCTCCTTTTTGTCTTCTCCACAACCACCATTCTATTCCACATATAGTGCTATGTCCATGGCTCACGCTCATGTATTGCGTGAAAGTTGAAAAAGTTTGAGATTACTAAAGTATGAAACAATTGCTTGGCTTGTCATCGGGGTTGTGCATGATTAAATACTTTGTGTGATGAAGATAGAGCAACAGCCAGACTATATGATTTTGTAGGGATAACTTTCTTTGGCCATGTTATTTTGAGAAGACATGATTGCTTGATTAAGTATGCTTGAAGTATTATTATTTCTTATGTCAATATGAACTTTTATTTTGAATCATTTGGATCTGAACATTCATGCCACAATAAAGAAAATTACATTGAGAATTATGCTAGGTAGCATTCCACATCAAAAATTTTGTTTTTATCATTTACCTACTCGAGGACGAGCAGGAATTAATCCTGGGGATGCTTGATATGTCTCCAACGTATCTATAATTTTTTATTGTTCCATGCTATTATATTACCCGTTTTGGATGTTTATGGGCTTTACTTTATACTTCTATATCATTTTTGGGACTAACCTACTAATCGGAGGCCCAACCCGTATTGCTGTTTTTTTTTGCATATTTCAGTATTTCGAAGAAGAGGAATATCAAACGGAGTCCAAACGGAATGAAACCTTCGAAGTGTGATTTTTGGAACGAACATGATCCATAGGACTTGGAGTGGAAGTCAAGCAACAGTCGAGGCGGCCACGAGGGTGGAGGGCACGCCCCCCTACTGGGCGCGCCCCCTATCTCGTGGGCCCCTCGGGCGTCCACCGACCTACTTCTTCCTCCTATATATACCCACGTACCCCGAGAACATCAGAATAGACCACGAAAACCTAATTCCACGGCCGCAACCTTCTGTATCCGCGAGATCCCATCTTGGAGTCTTTGTCGGTGCTCCGCCGGAGGGGGAATCGATCATGGAAGGCCTCTACATCATCTCCAAGGCCTCTCCGATGAGTTGTGAGTAGTTTACACAGACCTTCGGGTCCATAGTTATTAGCTAGATGGCTTCTTCTCTCTTTTTGGATGTCAATACCATGTTCTCCTCGATCTTCTTGGAGATCTATTTGATGTAACTCTTTTTGCGGTGTGTTTATCGAGATCCGATGAATTGTGGATTTATGATCAAGTTTATCTATGAGAAATATTTGAATCTCCTCTGAATTCTTTTATGTGTGATTAAGTTATCTTTGCAAGTCTCTTCGAATTATCAGTTTGGTTTGGCCTACTAGATTGATCTTTCTTGCAATGGGAGAAGTGCTTAGCTTTGGGTTCAATCTTGTGGTGTCCTTTCCCAGTGACAGCAGGGGCAGCAAGGCACGTATTGTATTGTTGCCATCGAGGATAAAATGATGGGGTTTATATCATATCGCATGAGTTTATCCCTCTACATCATGTCATCTTTCTTAATGTGTTACTCTGTTCTTTATGAAGTTAATACTCTAGATGCATGCTAGATAGCGGTCGATGTGTGGAGTAATAGTAGTAGATGCAGGCAGGAGTCAGTCTACTTGTCACGGACGTGATGCCTATATACATGATCATGCCTATATAATCTCATAATTATTCGCTTTTCTATCAATTGCTCGACAGTAATTTGTTCACCCATCGTAATACTTATGCTATCTTGAGAGAAGTCACTAGTGAAACCTATGGCCCTCGGGTCTATCTTTTATCATATAAGCTTTCAATCTACTTTTATTTGCATCTTTACTTTTCCTATCTATATTATAAAATACCAAAAATATATTTATCTTATCATACTATCTCTATCAGATCTCACTTTCACAAGTGGCCGTGAAGGGATTGACAACCCCTTTATTGTGTTGGTTGCGAGTTCTTGTTTGTTTGTGTAGGTGAGTGGGACTTTTGAGGAGCCTCCTAATGGATTGGTACCTTGGTTCTCAAAAACTGAGGGAAATACTTACGCTACTATTGCTGCATCACCCTTTCCTCTTCAAGGAAAACCAACACAAGCTCAAGACGTAGCAGATGGCAAGCTTAGCATTCGGATAATGTATTTTCCTTTCTCTGTAAACCAACTCTGTACAACCCTAGGCCCCTCCGGTGTCTATATAAACCGGAGGGTTTAGTCCGTAGAGGCAATCATAGTCATACATGCTAGACATCTAGGGTTTAGCCATTATGATCTCAAGGTAGATCAACTCTTGTAACCCTTATACTCATCAAAGTCAATCAAGCAGGAAGTAGGGTATTACCTCCATTAAGAGGGCCCGAACCTGGGTAAACATCATGTCCCCTGCCTCGTGTTACCTTCGATCCTTAGATGCACAGTTCGGGACCCCCTACCCGAGATCTGCCAGTTTTGACACCGACATTGGTGCTTTCATTGAGAGTTCCACTGTGCCGTCGCTAGAAGGCTCGATGGCTCCATCGATCATCCACAACAATACCGCCTTGAGGGAGACTTTTCTCCCTGGCAAAATTTTCATATTTGGCGTCTTCGCACTGCCCGCCAATGGCCATATGGAGCAGATCGATAGCTACACCCCTGGTCATCGGGCGCCACTCGACGGCGCACACCTTCGCCCTATCCCGACTTGTGGGGGAATCATAGTCTCCATCATCCTTTCCTCACTGGGACAATGCTCTAATAATGAAGATCATCACACTTTTATTTACTTTACAACTCAAGAATTACAACTCGATACTTAGAACAAAATATGACTCTATATGAATGCCTCCGGCGGTGTACCGGGATGTGCAATGAATCAAGAGTGACATGTATGAAGGAATTATGAAAGGTGGCTTTGCCACAAATACGATGTCAAGTACATGATCATGCAAAGCAATATGACAATGATGAGGCGTGTCATGATAAACGGAACGGTGGAAAGTTGCATGGCAATATATCTCGGAATGGCTACGGAAATGCCATAATAGGTAGGTATGGTGGCTGTTTTGAGGAAGGTTATGGTGGGTGTATGGTACCGGCGAAAGTTGCACGGTACTAGAGAGGCTAGCAATGGTGGAAGGGTGAGAGTGCGTACAATCCATGGACTCAACATTAGTCATAAAGAACTCACATACTTATTGTAAAAATCTATTAGTTGTCGAAACAAAGTACTACGCGCATGCTCCTAGGGGGATTGATTGGTAGGAAAAGACCATCGCTCGTCCCCGACCGCCACTCATAAGGAAGACAATCAAGAAATAAATCATGCTTCGACTTCATTACATAACGGTTCACCATACTTGCATGCTATGGGAATCACAAACTTTAACACAAGTATTTCTACAGTCCACAATTACTCACTAGCATGACTCTAATATCACCATCTTTATATCTCAAAACAATCATAAGGAATCAAACCTCTCTTAGTATTCAATGTACTTTATATGAAAGTTTTTATTATATCCCTCTTGGATGCCCATCATATTTGGACTAAATTCATAACCAAAGCAAATTACCATGTTGTTTAAGACTCAAAATAATATAAGTGAAGCATGAGAGTTCATCTATTTCTTCAAAATAAAGCCACTACCGTGCTCTAAAAAGATATACGTGAAGCACTAGAGCAAACGACAAACTACTCCTAAAGATATAAGTGAAGATCAATGAGTAGTCGAATAATTATGTAACTATATGCAGACTCTCTAACATCTAATAATTTCAGATCTTGGGATATTATTCAAACAGCAAGCAAAACAAAGTAAAATAAAATGACGCTCCAAGCAAAACACATATCATGTGGTGAATAATAATATATCCTCAAGTAAAGTTATCGATGAACGAAGACGAAAGAGGGGATGCCATCCGGGGCATCCCCAAGCTTAGGCTCTTGGTTGTCCTTGAATATTACCTTGGGGTGCCTTGGGCATCCCCAAGCTTAGGATCTTGCCACTCCTTATTCCAGAGTCCATCAGATCTTTACCCAAAACTTGAAAACTTCACAACACAAAACTTAACAAAAAACTCGTAAGCTCCATTAGTATAAGAAAACAAATCACCACTTAGGTACTATTGTTAACTCATTCTAAATTCATATTTGTGTAATATCTACTGTATTCCAAATTCTCCATGGTTCATACCCTCCGGTACTACTCATAGATTCGTCAAAATAAGCAAACAACACATAGAAAGCAGAATCTATCAAAAACAGAACAGTCTGTAGTAATCTGTAACTCTCGAATACTTCTGTAACTTCACAAATCCAGCAAAGTTAGGAAAACCTGAGAAATTTGTGTACCAATGCAGATAAAAAAGAATCATATCTAAAGCACGTTTCTGTGAATTATTAAAACTAATTTACTGGGTGCAAAAGTTTCTGATTTTCAGCAGGATCAACACGACTATTACCGTAAGCTATCCCAAAGGTCTTACTTGGCACTTTATTGAAACAAAAGCTATAAAACATGATTACTAAAGTAGCTTAATCATGTGAACACACAAAAATAGTAAGGGTAAATATTGGGTTGTCTCCCAACAAGCGCTTTTCTTTAATGCCTTTCTAGCTAGGCATGATGATTTCAATGATGCTCACATAAAAGATAAGAATTGAAACATAACGGGAGCATCATGAAGAATATGACTAGAACATTTAAGTCTAACCCACTTCCTATGCATAGGGATTTTTTGAGCAAACAACTTATGGGAACAAGAATCAACTAGCATAGGAAGGCAAAATAAGCATAACTTCAAGATTTTCAACACATAGAGAGGAAACTTGATATTATTGCAATTCCTACAAGCATATATTCCTCCCTCATAGTAATTTTCAGTAGCATCATGAATGAATTCAACAATATAACCATCACATAAAGCATTTTCATGATCTACAAGCATAGAAAATTTACTACTCTCCTCATAAGCAAAATTCTTCTCATGAATAGTAGTGGGAGCAAATTCAACAAAATAACTATCATGCGAGGCATAATCCAATTGAAAATTAAAATCAAGATGACAAGTTTCATGGTTATCATTATTCTTTATAGCACACATGTCATCACAATAATCATCATAGATAGCAACTTTATTCTCATAATCAATTGGAACCTCTTCCAAAATAGTGGATTCATCACTAAATAAAGTCATGACCTCTCCAAATCCACTTTCATCAATATAACCATCATAAATAGGAGGCATGCTATCATCATAATATATTTTCTCATCAAAACTTGGGGGACTAAAAATATCATCTTCATCAAACATAGCATCACCAAGCTTATGGCTTTGCATATCATTAGCATCATGGATATTCAAGGAATTCATACTAACAACATTGCAATCATGCTCATCATTCAAATATTTTATGCCAAACATTTTAATGCATTCTTCTTCTAACACTTTGGCACAATTTTCCTTTCCATCATTCTCACGAAAGACATTATAAAGATGAAGCATATGAGGCAACCTCAACTCCATTTTTTTGTAGTTTTCTTTTATAGACTAAACTAGTGATAAAATAATAAACTGAAAGATTCAATTGCAAGATCTAAAGATATACCTTCAATTAGTAACCTCCCCGGCAACAGCGCCAGAAAAGAGCTTGATGTTTACTACACAACCTTCTTCTTGTAGATGTTGTTGGGCCTCCAAGTGCAGAGGTTTGTAGGATTGTAGTAAATTTCCCTCAAGTGGATGACCTAAGGTTTATCAGTCCGTGGGAGGCGTAGGATGAAGATAGTCTCTCTCAAACAACCCTGCAACAAAATAACAAAGAGTCTCTTGTGTCCCCAACACACCCAATACAATGGTAAATTGTATAGGTGCACTAGTTCGGTGAAGAGATAATGATACAAGTGCAATATGGATGGTAGATATAGGTTTTTGTAATCTGAAAATATAAAAACAGCAAGGTAGCAAGCGATAAAAGTGAGCAAAACGGTATTGCAATGCTTCGAAATAAGGCCTAGAGTTCATACTTTCACTAGTGCAAATTCTCTCAACAATGATAACATAATTATATCATATAAAAATCCCTCCGCGTGCAACAAAGAGTCACTCCAAAGTCACTAATAGCGGAGAACAAACGAAGAGATTATTGTAGGGCACGAAATTGCCTCAAAGTTATTCTTTCCGATCAATCCATTGGGCTATTCCTATAACTATCACAAACAGCCCTAGAGTTCATAGTAAAATAAAACCTTAAGACACAAATCAACCAAAACCCTAATGTCACCTAGATACTCCAATGTCACCACAAGTATCCGCAGGTATGATTATACGATATGCATCACACAATCTCAGATTCATCTATTCAAACCAACACAAAGAACTTCAAAGAGTGCCCCAAAGTTTCTACCTGAGAGTCGAGACGAAAACGTGTGCCAACCCCTATGCATAAGTTCACAAGGTCACTGAACCCGCAAGTTGATCACCAAAACATAAATCAAGTAGATCACGTGAATATCCCATTGTCACCACAAATAAGCACATGCAAGACATACATCAAGTGTTCTCAAATCCTTAAAGACTCAATCCGATAAGATAACTTCAAAGGAAAACTCAATCCATTACGAGAAGGTAGAGGGGGAGAAACATCGTAAGATCCAACTATAATAGCAAAGCTCACGATACATCAAGATCGTGCCAAATCAAGAACAAGAGAGAGAGAGAGAGATCAAACACATAGCTACTAGTACATACCCTCAGCCCCGAGGGTGAAGTACTCCCTCCTTTTCATGGAGAGCGCCGGGATGATGAAGATGGCCACCGGTGATGATTCCCCCCTAGCAGGGTGCCGGAACAAGGTCCTGATTAGTTTTTGGTGGCTACAGAGGCTTGCGGCGGCGGAACTCCTGATCTAGGTTTCTTTTTGGGGATTTCTGCATTTATAGGAATTTTTGGCATCAGTTTCACGTTAGGGGGGGTCTTCGAGTCAGCCATGAGGTAGGGGGGTGCGCCCAGGGTTGTAGGGCGTACCCTCCACCCTCGTGGATGACCTGGGACTCTTCTAGCCCAACTCTTTTGCTTCGAGGTCTTCTTCTGGTCCATAAAAAATCTCCGTAAATTAGCAGGTCAATTGGACTCCGTTTGGTATTCCTTTTCTGTAAAACTCAAAAACAAGGAAAAAACAGAAACTGGCACTAGGCTCTAGGTTAATAGGTTAGTCCCGAAAATCATATAAAATAGCATTTAAATGCATATAAAACATCCAAGATAGATAATATAATAGCATGGAAAAATAAAAAATTATAGATATGTTGGAGACGTATCGAACAATAGCTGGTGGAGGCAGGAGGGAGATATCATGGATGAACAGTCGCAGGTGGAGGCTGGAGGAGGTCGACGGTGGATGAACAGTAGCCCATGGAGGCGGTAGACGGTGGATGAACAGTAGCCCGTGGAGTCCTGTTTTGCGGTATGCCACACCCCTCCCGATGAACAGGACCCCCGTTTTGACCATAGGAGGTCGAAGAGAAGTCTGTCGCCACACCCCACCCGATCAACAGGACCCCGTTTCGATCGTAGGCACTCGAACACAAGTCCGCTTCCTCTATTTTGTGGTATGCCAGACCCCTCCCGGTGAATAGGATCCCGTTTCGACCGTAGGCCATCGAACACAAGGCCGTTTCCTCCGTTCTGCGGTATGCCAGGCCTTGTTTCAGCTGTTCCGTCCAAGTCGGTTGGCTCCCGATGAACATGACTCATTTCGTTGCCTCCTGTTGAACACGACAACGCAGTTTCTCCGTTTCGACCCAGCCATGTACACGAGCCCTGGCCATACGTATGCGCGAGTAGGCATTCGAGACCCCGCCCGTATGTACGTACATGGCTGTATTTACTTTCTTGCACCCTAGATGTATGCACATGTACATGCTACGTCCGCGCCTCTACTACGACACGTGCCCTTCCTTACTCGGCCACGGTTCAATGCTGCAGCCTGCAGACAGATCGATCGACCGGTATGTATGTACATGTTCATGACCAGAATGACAACGCTACGTACGCTTCTACTAGGTGGGTCCTGACTGTCACGGAGGATAAGGAGGCACTTCCTTGCGTGCAGAGTTATTGCTGGTGGGTCCCAGCTGTCAGGGCGAGAATCCTTTTTTCCCCGTAATATGGACGCACTTCCTTGCGTGCGAAGATGTAGCTGGTGGGTCCCAGCAGTCAGGGGGGAAACATTTCTTTCGCGAAATATGGTGGACTATCTGGTGGGTCCCTTCTGTCAGGTGGATGAATCATTATTTTGTGCGTAATAAGGAGGCACTTCCTTGCTGCGGCCGTGGACCCAGCTGTCAGCCCCTCCACATACAGTACTCTTCCGATGGAAGTCATTCCTTGACCACATTGACCACGCCACGCCGAGAGCACTAAGACGGTGGATGATGGCGAGGCCTAGGAAGGGGATAACATGGAGCCGGGGAAGACGCGGTAGTGGATGCCCATGCAGAGAGGAGTACGAGGGTTGACTGGTTTGGCTGCGGTGTGAGGCTGCCGTCGTCGTAGAATAACAGGGGGTGTGGGTGAGTAGAGGGATGGTCTGGCCAGCGATGGGAGTAGTAGGGAACGGTGTACCCTCCGCGGCAGCACAGTCGGCCATGCAGGTAGGAGCGGTGGTTTGGACGGCTGGAGCAAGAAAATCAGAGGTTGAAGAAGCAGGACGACTGTTGGATGTTAACAATCCAACGGTCACTGGTGATAGAATCGTTTGTTGACTAAGTTGACAAAGCCCTCCGTACGCATCAACTTAGTAGGGCCACAAGTCAGCCTCCAAATCTGGTGGGCCTGAGTTTTCACAGGGAGCACTCATTACTTTTCGCTTAATAAGGAGGCACTTCCTTCCTTGCCAAGATATAGGCGGTGGGTCCCAGCTATCATTGGGAGGATGCATTCTTTTTGGCGTAATAAGGAGGTACTTGCTTGTGTGCGGCCATGGACCATGTGGGTCCCAACTGTCAGCCTCTCCATGTACATCCCTCTTCCTATGTTGTCGTTTGTTGACAATTTTGACCACGCCGTGCCGAGAACACCAGTGCGATGGATGACAGCAAGATCCAGGAAGGGACTGACCCGGAGGTGGCGAAGCCATAGCAGTGGAGGGATGTGGGTGAGTAGAGGGATGACCTGGCCAGCGGTGGGAGTAGTAGGGGCGGTGAGGCCTACACGGCACCACAACCGGCCACGAGAGGTGGGAGCAGGCAGTCCCGCCGGCGCTGGATTTGGCGGTTGGAGCAAGAAGATCAGAGATTCAAGAAGCACGACGGTCGTTAGATTGACATCCAACGGTTACATCTGCTAGAATCGTTTGTTGACGTATATAATAAGTAAAAAAATATTGCATACGCGTCAACTTAAAAGGACCACAAGTTAGACCATTCCCTATTTTTTTAATAATTTACAACTCATTGCAACATCTTATGCAATTTATTGCAGTCTGTTTTTTTGTTGGCCAGGGCCAGGGTTAAAAATTTAAACGAAACGCATATTTCGGTGGGGTCCAAACTATTTTTAATAACGAAATGTCGAGCCAGATTAAATCACTTTGAAGATATATTTAAATTAGGTTAAAGCCCAGTGAAATTGGAATCTGAAAATGTGAAAAAAATTCCGAAATTATAAAGTAATTGCCAATTTGTCGTACGTTTGTTTTATATTTATACAGACCATTTCATATTACTTTCAAGATTTGCAGTCGTCTTGAAAGAGTTGCAACCCATGAGGGCGTAAAAAATAAGTAGGCCTGGATTGGTATTCTTCAGAAAAAATAAATTGGGCTCATTTTCACAAATAAAAAATAGATGGGTTGGTCATGTGGTGAACGTAAAATATAAGCCTGGGGTAGACGAGCCACATCCCAGTTGAAACCCTGCTTCGTCTCCACAATAACAAAAAAAAGTTTCTCAAAAAATCAATAACAAGAAAATTACTGCTTGAGCAGCTACGTCCCAGGTGTCAGCCGATCTTGTGTTGTTTTCTTGTCTATTGACTATATACACTGACAATGTCGTGGGTCCCAGATGTTAGGAAACCACTAGGAGGAAGCATTTTCTTTTTCTATATGCTGATAATGGAGTATATGTAACAAAAAATGAGGAACTTCCTTGCGTATGGCCATGGACATGGTGGCCCCCTACTGTCATCCTCTCCACATACAATCCTCTCTCGATTCCTCTTGTTTGTTGACCATGTTGACAACGCGAGAGGGCGGCACTGCGGCAAGTGTCGGTGTTCTGGGAACGGGGGTCCCCAGACTTGCCTGCCTGCGGCCTGCGGCGTGGCTCAAGCGAAGGCCCAGTGCAGCCCAGCTTCATCAGCTCAAGCTCAAGACCCTCGTGAGGGGCCAAGCCTCGCGGGGAGGACGATGGGAAGCTTCCTCAGGAGCAGCCTCATCAGGCAAGCTCGCGAGGAGGTGGAGAGATCAAGGCAGGGCACCTCGCGAGGAGCCCGTGACACAAGCCATGACGACCGAGACCAGGCGGGCGCCAGGCGGGCGCCGGCCTGTGTAGTGTCCTTGTTTCCCCTTTGGTGCAAAGGGGGCAAGCACAGACCAAGGCATCATGCAAAGGTTACCGTTTCGGTGCAACAAGACCAAGACCAGCAGAGCGGCAGGATGGAAATCATCGTGGAGCCCAGGACGGCGTCACCGCCAGAGTCTTTGGCAGTCGAAGACCAACTTTAGTCAGGATAAGTGTACTAGATGTTCCCCTTCAAAATGGCCAATTGTTGGCGCCCTTCCCGCTCATTATTTGGGAAGAGGCCCAGGGCCTCCCTCTATAAATAGGACTAGCCACCACAGTAGAGGGGGGGGGGATGGATCGATCAGAGAGGATCTAGATTGTGCATAGACTAGAGAGAGGCGACTGAACTCACCCAAGCAGTTCATCGCACCAGCTCAAGAACAGCCCCTCGCGAGGCTGTTCTCCCTTTGTATTGTTCATCATCAGCCCCTCAGGCAATCCACCACACCACACACTGGAGTAGGGTATTACACCACAATGGTGGCCTGAACCAGTATAAACCTCGTGTCCCATGTGTGTTCTTCTCCCTAGCCTAGATTCTTTGCGAGCCTTCGAGACGCGAGTTGGTAGGGGAAAGATCTACGTGTGCACCCCAGAGTTCGAACCTCAAGGTCTGCCGGAACCCGAAATCCGACATTTGGCGCGCCAGGTAGGGGTGCGCCGGAATCTTTCTTCCACTGTCGCGTGTGATTTTCCGTCACATCCATGGCTGACACTCGTCGGGCTCGCACCGAGCGTTGGGATGCTCTCGCCACCCGCGTCACCCAGACGGCGCCTGTCGGCGAACGCTCCCATCGTTCCCCGTCGCCTGCTGCCAACGCCGCCACTGGACCGGCAGGGAACGAGCAGCAGGCCTCGTCCCTGCATCCTTCGGTGCGGCGGGAAGGCCGCAACGCCAGCCCGTCACTGACTCCAGCCGGTTCGTCGTCCCATGCCCATCATGCCCCCACGGACACGCACGCCGCGTTGCTCCTAGTACGTGAGCTCCTGCACTATCGTCCCGTCGACGACCTCTACGACGACTGGCTCGCCCGCATCACCAAGCTCGTCAGCACCGCAGGGGGCTCCCCTGCGCCGTCCGTCTTGCTGCCTCGCCCTCCATCCTGCACAGGAGGCGTAGATCAGGAGGTGCCTCCGCCACCTCCTCCCCAAGAAGGCGCCCTGGCTCCAAGGCGCACGGCCCCAGGACGAGACCCTCCGCGTCCGGCGCCCACGTGACAAGAAAGGAGCTGCCAAGAAATCCCTCGCCCCCAAGAAGGTGCCCGCGTGCTCCCAGCACCGGTGCGCCGTGACCGCATCCCTGCGCCGCCACGTCAAGACCCCGCGCTACTCCAAGCGGCGGCGCGTGGGAATTTCCAGGAGCAAGCGCAGCACCAGCCAAGGGCTCCGGTGGCCACCGTAGGCTGCCGCGCCTTCACCCCCGAGCTACGCGGTGTTGCATGGACAGGCAAGTTCAAGCCTGACCTACCCCCTCGCTACGACGACACAGCAGACCCCGCGGAGTTCCTACAGCTCTACGAGCTGGGCATCGAAGCCGCCAACGAGGACAAAAAGGTCATGGCGAATTGGTTTCCCATGGCGCTCAAGGACGGTGCCCGCACCTGGCTCCTGAACCTGGCTCCTGGCACGATCTCCTCCTGGGAGGAGATGCGCACTCGCTTCATTGCCAATTTCCAAGGCACTCGCGACCGGCCCCCGGCCATGAGTGACCTGCGCCGCATCAAGCAACAGCTAGGGGAGACCCTGCAGAAGTACATCCAGCGCTTCAACAATGCTCGCCTCAAGATCCCCAGGGTGACTGAGGAAGCCATCATCTCAGCCTTCTCCGATGGCGTGCGTGACATCAAGATGAAAGAAGAGCTAGCAATCCATGAAGACCTGTGCACATCCCTGGAGTTGTTCAACTTGGCGACCAAGTACGCCAGGACTGAGGAAGGGCGCCTCTCCCTCCTCGAGCTTCCGGCTGCCGATCCAGAAGAGAAGAAGCCCAAGGTCAAGGACGTGAAGCATAAGGGAGCTGCTGTGCTCGCAGCAGAGCCAGACACCAAGCGAGGCAGGGATCAACCTGAGTCATCCAAGGGTAGCTAGTACTGCGTGTACCACGACCTCCACACCCACAACACCAATGAATGCCAAGAGCTCAGGGCCATACGAGATGGCGTATCGGCCGACGCCCCAAGCGCAACGACCGGGGCTATGGCCGAGGAGGAGGAAGAGGTGGAGGACGATGGGAAGACCGTGGCCCTCACCAAGGGTGGCGTGACCGATCTCGCGAGGACCGTTGGCAGGACCAACCTCGCGAGGGAGGTTGGAGGGATCAGCCTCGTGAGGATCGCCCGCACGGCAACACAGGCATCCCTCCTCTGCCACCACCTCCAAGGAGGAATGAAGACCATCATCATGACGAGGGGGCTGGGGCTTCCAGGAGCCGCGTGCAATCGCTTGCATCCTGGGCGGTGCCCAGGCCCCAGCCTCACAGCGCATCTTCAAGCAGTTTGCTCGCGAGGTGAATGCAGTCCTCCCCAAGCTCGAGGCCACGCGCCCTCTCAGGTGGTCTGCGTGCGCTATCACGTCCAGCTTAGCGGATCATCTCAAGTGTGCAGCAACGGCTGGAGTCCTCCTGATGCTTTGCTCCCCAGTCATCAGCAATGTGCAAGTCACCAGGACCCTCATCAATGGCGGAGCAGGACTCAATGTCCTGTCCGTCGAGACATTCAACAATCTCCAAGTGCCATATGATCAGCTCCAGCCGACCAAGCCTTTCTCAGGAGTCACTGATGGTTCCACTGTTCCGATAGGGCAGGTTCGCCTTCCAGTCACCTTTGGGAAGCGCAACAACTACCGCCCCGAGCTCATTGACTTCGACGTCTCCCACATTCGCCTGCCATACAATGCCATCCTCGGGTACCCAGCCCTGGACAAGTTCATGGCAGTGACTCACCATGGCTACAATGTCCTCAAGATGCCAGGAAGCGGTGGAGTCATCACAGTACCCTGTGAGGAAAGAGATGCAGTGTGTTCTCTTGAGCGCGCCTTCCAAGCTGCGGCAATCGAACACCCAGATCACAGGAGAGGGAGACTTCCCGAGGCGGTCCCTAAGAAGAAGAAGGCATCGCCTGGCCCAAGCCATAAGGAGGAGGGTACCTCCGGAGGCGTCGCGTCAGGATTCACGCCCGTTCAGGGGCGCCACCCTCTATCGCATAGGAAGGCGCGCCCGGCGCCCTCCTCGGACAGGGCTCGGGGGCTCTTTCTTGGAGAGCCACCGACTTTGCCAAGGTCACGAGGGAGGCGCTTGGGCACCACTTGGAGGCGTGCTTCAAGGTTTGTTTTCCTCAGGAAGGTATGAGGCAAGGAGGGCCAAACCCTCAGGAGTTCATCGCAAGAAACACTCAGGAGCTACAGGAGTCAAGAGTCATGCGCAGCAGCCACCGCCTACCCGGCGCAGGCCCCCATCCAGGCGAGGATGGCGGGCTGCGCGTCCGCATCGACGTGCCAGGGCTCAACCGAGCCGCATCTCAGGAGCGCCTCTAGCCTTCGCGCGTGCGGCATTGCGAGGGCCCACCTCACAGCTACATTCGCATGCCTTTCGGCCTGCCGAACGCGGTCATCTCTCATCAGCGCCTGTTGAGGAGCATTCTGGAGGCTCAGGAGGTCAGGCATCGCGCGGTCCTAGTAGAGATGGAGATGGCCCTCGAAGATTCGCCTGTGCCCCCGGAGCCTCCCGAGGCTCCAGGTCCCGAGAGCTCATGAGGGTAGGCTTCCTCACCGTGCGTCGCCTGCTACTTCAGCATCTCTTCATCTTCAACCGTATCAGGTGACATCTTTCAAAGTTCCATTTTCAGCTGGGAGTGCCCACAGGGCTGCATTATTCCCAGGTCACGTGGGTCCGTCCCTGTGGCGTGTATCCGTTTTGCTCATGTTCTTTGCTTACCTTGTTGGGGGCGCCCATCGGGCTGCATTATCCCCAAGCTACTCGGGCCTGACCCAGTGGCGGTTGCTTTTTCTGCATCTATCTAAATGGATTTGCCCCTCCATGCTTAACCCGATTCCTGTGATTATCTTCTACTACCTATCATGGACCTCTCCACTCTCATGCAAAGAGCTTGCATGTTAAAAGGGGGGTGCCTGAGCATCGTGACTCATAGGCTCTTACTGGCTCTCCAGCCCTCACCCCCTGGCCTTGACCCAAGGCATCACGACCTGTCATACCAGCGGCGGCTGAGCTTGCTCGAGGGCCGGGACCTGAGGACGTAGAGCATTTGCATTCTAACCACCTTGCAGGAACATACCATTGATAAAGGCCCAGAGCTAGGCGCAACCCGCCTCGAGGTAGGGCCTCGTGAGTCCCGCGCTGGCTCACGGGTGCCCAGATACACCTCTCCTAGCCCTACCGTGCCGACCACATGTCAGGGCGGGGCTGTACATGCCCCGGGGGCTCCTCCCGGAGGGGAGCCCCCTCCCATGCACCAATGGAAGCACCATGCTCTGTGCTGGCTGACGACATTGCCGAGGAGCGGTTATGCTCATACACATACGGAAGCACTATGCTCCGCGCAGGTGATAAACAACTGAGGGCGGCCCACGGCCGTATCAACCTCAGGGAGCCCGGAGCTCAGTGTCCGGCGCCGTCGCAACGCCTCCCCTCGAGAGTGCCGTGCGAGGGGGCTGGACACGGGGGCTGCGCCCGGGCCACGCCCGAACGCACGCCACCCAGCCAGGTCCCTTAGACCTGGTTGTCGTGCGCCCCTCCCCGAGCGGAGCCAAGGTATGAAAGCTTGTTTGCGCGTCAAGGGGGACCCCTGAGCATCGCGACTCAGGACCCTAACTGGTCACGTAGCCCCTCACTCCTTAGTCCCGTCCTGGTTTCCGGTCGGGGCTAACGGCGGTTGAGGTATGCGCAGGGCCGGGCCCTGCTGACGTAGAATGACAAATCCACTCCTATGCTTCCCTTCCCTACTTGCTGTTTGCGCGTCAAGGGGGACTCCTGAGCATCGCAACTCAGGAGCCTAACTGGCCATGTAGCCCCTCACTCCTTAGTCACGTCCTGGTTTCCGGTCGGGGCTAACAGCGGCTGAGGTATGCGCGGGGTCGGGCCCTGCCGACGTAGAACACAAGCAAATAGGAGGGAAAAATGCAAATTCTAGGGAATTCAAAAGCAAATATTACAAGCCATAGATTGTTTCACAACACCGAACACAAGTTTAAATGCCTCCACGAGGCATGGTGCATGTCGCATGAATTAAAACAGGACAGAAGCCGCGAAGGGATCACTTTCCAGTGGCGCCGCCACCTGTGGTGGAGTCACGCTGGGCGGCTCCACCTCCTGAGGCCGCGGAGTCGGCGGCATCGTGCCCGAGCAAGGTGCTGAAGGCGTGGAACCTCCCCAGCAAAGCCTCGGCTCAGACTTTCATGGCCTCAGCAGCAGCAGTGGCAAGGTCGCCGCTCACAGGCTCCAGCAGGCTGTCGAGGTTGACGTTGGGATCACGAAGGTAGACGTGGCTGAGGACACGCGTCAGCGCTGCAAAAGACAAGGCACGCGCCTCGGCCTCGGCCGTGGGACCAAGGCCGTCCGCAACATCTTCAAGTGTGCGGACCAGGAAGGGAAGCAGCTCGGCAGGGCCGTCCTCTGCGCCAGCCAACGACTTCTCCAAGCCGCCCTCATAAAGCGTCTTCAGCGTGGCGTGAGCTTTCTCCTCCAGCTTGGCGAAGGCCACTCGATCCTCGGCCAGGACCTTTGGCTTGCCGTCTAGCTCGGCCCTCTTCACCTTCAGCGCCTGCTCCAGCGTCTCCAACCGGCCGCGATGGTCGTCAAGCTCGGTGTCCCGGTCCCTGACGGCAGCTTCCCGAGCCTTCATCTCCTCCTCCTTCTCTTTGCGGCCGCAGACCTCCTTCACGAGCTCGTCACGTAGGCCTTGAAGCTCGTCCTCCAGCACCTTGCAGCGGCCCAGGGCATCCACAGCGTCACCCAAAGCAGCGTTGCGAGCGGCCTTGGCCTGGGAGGCGGTCTGCTTCTCCTCATCAAAGGCAGACACGGCCTGGCTCAGTGCCGCTCGGACGAAGGCAGCGGAGCGGGCCTAGCCAGAGGCTAGCTCCAAACACCCAGCCATTAGGCGGGGGGTCCACGCTCCAAAGATCCTCCCGCAACCGGCTCAGTTCGTTGGCAGCCTGGTCCAGGACGGCGGAGGAGTCGGAAGAGACGGGAGCCGGTGGAATAGGCGGAGAGGACGTCAGCGTGATCACGGCTTGGGAGGAAGGAACCCCCTGGGCCTTGGCCACCCCGGCGACAGCATCGAGCACAGGCACCTCCAGAGTCAGCAGGGACACGGGGGCTGACTCCTCGCCGGAGCGTCCCTGCTTGCCTCGCGAAGATGATCGGGCAGGGGAGGCGTGAGCCTCGCCGCCTCCTTTCCCCACAGATGAAGGCGCTACCCCGGCAGATGAACTCACCCCAAGCAGGGTCACCGAGGACCCTTTTAACCATTTTGCTGCAGGCGCCGACCTGGCCAAAAGGATGCAGACGTCAAGCCTTGGCGACAGAAACAAAGCAAAACACGAATTGAGCACTTACTGGTCATCGTTCGAGGACTCAAGCAGCCTCCGGCCAAACTTGAAGCCCGAGAGCCTACAGCTTGGGTCAGCCTTGGGAGGCCCGGAAGTAGAAGGCACGTCAGGAGGGCCGGAGCTGGCCTCAGACCGCCCCGGGACCAGATCAGGCCCTGGGAGAACTAGCCCCGTCCTGCCTTTCCTCGGGACCAAGGGAGAGTCCTCCCCGCCTCGCCTGGCGCCAGCCTGATCGTCGTCCGGCATGGAGCGGAGGGCACGGGACCTGCGCCGAGAAAAAGGACTCCCCCGACTCCTCGTCGGTCGCCTTAGAGTCAGGCTCTTCTTCCTCCTCCTCTTCTTCCTCCTCACTCCCGCTGGAGTCGTCGGAGGACACGTTCACCATCGCCAACGCTGCCAGATCCGCGGGAGCTTCTGCAGGCACCAGCCCCTCGCCATTGAAGGTGGGCATGGCGCTCACCACCTGTTCCCAGTCGTCGCGAAGGAATAGGGGGACAGGAGCGCCCTCCGGGCTCGCCACGTCTCCCAACCAAGGAGTGGAGAGCCGCGGCCAGATCTTCGTCGGCCAGGGCCTCAGAGCTCAGGCGGAGGGCGGCATCTGCTTCCCCAAGCCTCCACAGTGGGAGTGAGTGCTCACGGAATGGAGCCACCCGGTGCTCCAGGAACTCCCTTAGGAGCGTAGCCCCGGTCAGCTTCGCCGCCCCCAAGTTGCCTGGCCTCAGATCTGCATTCATCCTCTTCAGCACCACCTTCGCGCGGGGGCTGACAAGCTCCGCGCGGGACCACGCGTCAACGGCCTTGGGCGGCCCCGTAGGCAGCACCAGTCGAGGGTGGATGCGCCCAACATCCACCATGACCCACTTGCTCCGGAAGCCGTCGATCCTCTTCCCGGGCTTCGAGATGGCATTGGAGTTGGAGTATGCGATAAAGCTCGCACATGCGGTAATGTGGTCACCAGAAACTCGGAGGGAGAAGTAATGACGCAGCAAGGCCACTGAGGGCTTTACCCCAACGTGAGCCTCACAATAGTAGGCGAAAATCGCCAGGAGAAGAACAGAGTTGGGGTGGAGGTGCAGAGCTTGCAAGTTGTATTGGCCAAGAACAGCAAGGAAGAACTCGGAAAAGGGAGGCACCGGACTGGCGATGATGGCGCTCACAAAGAGCGGGTAGAAGGTGCTTCCCTTGCCTTCAGGCTGGGCGGAGCCGGCCTTGAGCACAGTCGCCCCCTCGTTGCCCTGTGCCACCGTTATCAGGCGCGTGAGGGCGAGATTCTTCTCTGACACATTCGGGGGATCCAGAGCCGGCGAGTACCAGGCCTCGGTCGGGGACTTGCGAGGCACCATGGCTGGCCGGATGGGAAGGATTGAGACAGATCTGGAGGATTTCGGGAGCAAGAAGGAGCTGAGCAAGAAAGGGGATCTGGAGCAAGGCGAATGAGAACGGAGCAAATAAGTCTGGCCCGGGCACCTGTTTTGTCAGATGGACGGTTGCCGAGGCGTCATGGGGAAGCGGGGACGCCCACGTCCAATCAATCGCCACGCGGTGCCCAAGGCCGCAGGCTATTGGGGCCCGTGGCGCTTCGCACTTGCCCCTTCGCTTCTCTGCTAAGCCAAGTCGGGGCGTGCCTTGGGCCCGGGGGCTACTGTCGTTGTTCTAGGAACGAGGGTCCCCAGACTTGACTGCCTGCGGCCTACGGTGTGGCTCAAGCGAAGGCCCAGTGCAGCCCAGCTTCATCAGCTCAAGCTCAAGACCCTCGCGAGGGGCCAAGCCTCGCAGGGCGGATGACAGGAAGCTTCCTCAGGAGCAGCCTCATCAGGCAGGCTCGCGAGGAGGCGGAGAGATCAAGGCAGGGCACCTCGCGAGGAGCCCGTGACGCAAGCCATGACAACCGAGACCAGGCGGGCGCCAGGCAGGCGCTGGCCTATGCAGTGTCATTGTTTCCCCTTTGGTGCAAAGGGGGCAAGCACAGGCCAAGGCATCAGGCAAAGGTTACCGTTTCGGTGCAACAAGACCAAGACCAGCAAAGCGACAGGATGGAAATCATCATGGAGCCCAGGACGGCGTCACCGCCAGAGTTTTTGGCAGTCGAAGACCAACTTTAGTCAGGATAAGTGTACTAGATGTTCCCCTTCAAAATGGCCAATTGTTGGCGCCCTTCCCTCTCATGATTTGGGAAGAGGCCCAGGGCCTCCCTCTATAAATAGGACTAGCCACCACAGTAGAGAGGGGGGGATGGATCGATCAGAGAGGATCCAGATTGCGCATAGACTAGAGAGAGGCGACTGAACTCACCCAAGCAGTTCATGGCACCAGCTCAAGAATAGCTCCTCGCGAGGCTGTTCTCCCTTTGTATTGTTCATCATCAGCCCCTGAGGCAATCCACCACACCACACACTGGAGTATTGTATTACACCACAATGGTGGCCTGAACCAGTATAAACCTCGTGTCCCTTGTGTGTTCTTCTCCCTAGCCTAGATTCCTTGCGAGCCTTCGAGACGCGAGTTTGTAGGGGAAGATCTTCGTGCGCACCCCAGAGTTCGAACCTCAAGGGTTTGCCGGAACCTGAAATCCGACAGCAAGCGCACCAAAGCGCGCTGAGGACGACGCCAAGGCCTCGGACGTCGGCGTTAATGATTTAGGAGACGGTGGGGTGGCGAAGGGTGCGCTGAGGTGCAGCCAGCCGTGGGAGGCGGAAGCAGGCGGCCCCGCTGGCGCTGGTTTGGTTTTGGCAGCTGGAGGAAGACAGGACTGAAGAGACACGACAGACTGTAAAAGCAGCAGGAGTACTTAACAACCTTAACTGAAACCAGCAAGGGTACTTAACAACCATAGCTGAAAGCAGTATGAGTACTTATACAGGTTCAAACGTGCAAAGCACGCCTCGAAAAGTTCTCTTTGTCTACAGTTAGCAAGGGTGAGGCCACCAAGCCCCAGGACAAGGCCAGGCGCCACCCCGCGCATCCACAACCTTCTGAAAGTGGCTTCATCTCGCAGTGCAGTCAATAAACAGGATATTTGCTTTGTAGCCATGGAAAAGCATGAGCATAACCTTCCCTCCTATTCTCCAAGATGGACGGGCCTTCATTATTTGAGACCACCCATGAATAATTATCTTTTCACCTCCAAGGGGAGTGGAGTAGGTCGACATAAACATCATGTTGTGACCAAGCAAAAGTCTGACCCGACCATGGTCAGGCATCTGTATAGGAACAATAGAACTGGGCTGTTTCAGTTTCAAGGAGATCACATCTATAAAACTGTGTATAAGCAAGAGTTTATGAACAACATATATAACAGAAAACAGCTCATACCAAAAGTTTCTCGACATAGTTGGACCTGTTCAACGTGTGCAGGAGTGGCACACATATCCCACGTGGTCTTCCACCATTGAAACGCCCCACAAGGACCTCAAGATGATCAATAAAGTGTAGGAACATGTGGATGTCATCCCAGTCAACTTTAGTGCCATCAGTAACAGTCAAGTTCTTATAGAATAACAAACGAGTGGCGTGCTTAACTTTGAAATAACCTACACATGCCACCAATTATAAGAAATATTAGTTAGAAGTAGCATCTTCGTGAGAGAAGGGAATCACAAATTGTTACTACTTCTAAAGTTAAATTGTGATTAGTTAGACAAAATAGGTGGATTAAAGAAGTAACCGAGGCAACAAGCAAGAACCAGATACAAAACTAACATGGATGAACAACTGGAATGACATCGGGGGTGGAAGATCACAGTGAAGATGAGACTAGGTTCTGCTATTTCCAACAACATTCGTGCACCAACTTTCAGTCTGTAACACTCAAGAAAGTTTATCCAAGTTCGGCTATAAAAAAGCAGCGATCTTCTTGGTTCATGAACCCAACTCAGAACTTATATCCATGGCTTGTCTTTAGTGTGACCATTAAACTGGTGTATTCAGTTATGGCAAGGCTGACCATCTTGAGTACATGTGTTCTGGCAGAGCAAGGAATGCACTACAGGAAAAATAATATGAGAACACAATGTATTCGATGTCCAAATCTAGAAATAATTTCCTCCTTCGTGTTAGTGTTGACCATGGTACTAGTACCTTTTATCCAAATATACCAATCCAAATTTCCAAATTAGTCAACAACGTGTTCAAAAAACCCCACCCTCCCGGATAGAAAAGAGAATTCTAGGAACATACTGTGAGTGTTTTAAAATCCTGTGTTAGGATTAGAAGGAACAAGTGTGGCATCTCGCCGAGGGCACAGAAACCTGTAGGGTCCTCGTACTTTGGGCACTGCAAATGAAACACACTAGATTCAGTAGGAAGAAAAATGCATCAACGACGGCGGCTGCCATCCCAGGAAACCTGGTTCTCCATGGGACTTGGATTTATTGGGGATGGATAAAGAATTCGTACCTGGTTCCCCATGAGAAAACTGTATGCAATTGCCGAGAGGGGGTTTTCTCTGAACAAGCAGACATGGGAGAAGGGGATTCATGCCCAGTGAGAGAGGGGGTTTTATCTGAACAAGCAGACAAGGGAGAAGGGGATTCAGGCCCGGTGAAATATTGCTGCTTCGTCCGTCCAGCTTACTGCTAAAGCTGGAAAGGTGTTTTTTTTGTGATTTAATGGCTCATTGGGCATTACTGCGGCGCTACGACCGGGGTGAGTCTACCGTGCAGTTGTGAACTCTAATTTGGTGCATGGCACACGGACCCCGTTGCCGGATGCCCCACATATCAGCGAAAGGAAGTAGAAAGGCAGGAGTAACTAGTTACACATAAATATATTTTTGGCGGAGAGATACTCCCTCTATAAAGAAATATAAAAATCTTTTATATCACAATGTTATACATAAGAAAAATCAAGTGGAATATATATAACATAATATGGGGGTTCAACTGAGAATATAATACTCAGACAGGCTCACGGTTCTGGACTTTGGGCCACAGGCCGGTGGGCCTTCATGTTTGGGGGCCCATGTGTTCTACCTCAGCGCATTTCATATTGCAAGTGATTGGTACGGTGCTGGTTTTAGATGCTGTCGCAAGGCGAATACAGAAAATTGAATAAAGCATGGCAGCTGTTAGAATGAAATTGAACGACAGTTCCTAACCAACAATCAAAGTTGCAATTCTATCAATGATATCCTACGTGATAAATAATACTGTCGTACTACTTATACACATAGGACACTTGTTTCACCATGCCATATTATTACATCAAAATCTCTCAGAGGATAGATCAGTTCGGTAGTTGTGTGCTGCTACTAAAGAATTTCAAAGTTGATTTGGACTAGCTCTCCCTGCCGAGAAAGTTCGATTTCGACATCACCCCCTACCGCAAGATTTGATTTAGATTTGAACCTTGACCATCCTTTAGCATCCATCATCATGCGACCATCCTTTGTACTTACGGTATAATGAGCAGGTTCATTCACACCAAGGTTGGGCATGGTAAGAGAAACTTGGCCACGGTCGTCCAGATTGTTGAACGACTCCCTCGTTGCTCTAGGAATTCTCTGTTTGCAAACAAGAAGACATACACAAACAGTTACATCAACATAGTGAATCATGTGAAACAACATGGAAAGAAAAAAGAACAAAGCACTTGGGCGGCTAGTGTTTACCAAGAAGGTGGAGATGTCGGTTTTTGTAAGGACTTTAGTATATGCAGTGCGAACTGCAGCCCAGTCTGTTGCCGGTGCAACTGCTAGTTCCATTGCCGTTGCACAGGCTGGAGAAGATGCAAGCACAACTTCAAGTGTTGGTGCAGGTGCCGGAGCTGTTGCTGGTGCCTGTGCCCGTGTGACTGGTAGTGTTGTTGCTGCTGCCGGAGATGGTGCTCCTTGTGGAGCTGGTGCCGGTGTCGGAGTTGGTGCCGGTGTCGATGCCCGATCCTTCGATAGATCAGCATGATCCGCTGACGCGATTGGCGCCCAATCCTCAGGTGGATTAGACTGAGCTGCTGCCGTTGTCAATGCTAGAGCGAGTGTCGTCGGAGAAGGTGCCGGTGCTTGATCTGTTGCTGAAGGTGGTACCAATGTCTGAGACAGCAGTGATCGTCTCTGGTCTGCTATGATCAGCTTTCTAACTTGACTAGGCTCCGTGACCTTGATCCGGTCTTTTTTTCATTTCTTTTAAATGCGAGAAGGACTAATTGTGGCGTGTTTGTTAAACCAAAGTGCAGTTCATCATAGGGCTTTAGATTGTACTCAGACAACAGACTGATCCAATTGTGTCTAGTAATATAAGTGATGGACAGTGCCTTCATTACTGACACGACATATGAAGTGAGACCTGCAAAAATAACCATCTTGGAGCAAACCAAAAGGTTTATTCTGTGATGAATGTCACATGGCAAAACCTGCATCGTAAAATTGTAGCAAAAGTAAGAAAATATTACATTAAATCAATAAGATTTAGACAGTAAATCAATAAGATTTACTTGATGTGTCACGAGTGAATCCTTACCAGGAAATCACTATGTTCAAGTTCTGAACAGAAGATTGATCATCCAATTACGCATGGCATGCAGGCCCCCCACTTACTCCCACAAGCAGGACAGTCCAAAGGTCATGATAAATCGTATGGACCGAACATCCATGGGATTGGAAATCCTGGTGGGTGCGATAAACCCTACAATGCATACATATATTGGAGTGTAACCATAATTGATAAACCGTCCTCACAAAAAAGATGATCTGGATACTTCAAAATATACAGACTGAATTGAGTGGACAGACATTAACATAGACTATTCTCAGGACTCACCACACAACAAAAGCAGCAGTACTAAACAATACAGTGTTCACACACACAAATCAAGTACTAAACAATAGTACTTACTACAGACAAGCAAAGTTGCACTAACTAAACTCTGCAGCCTATTTATTGTGACCGACCTACGGGATGAACCCCGCATAGCTGACTAGGCCATGGATTTCGTGAGAGATGTCTACCAGCACCATCATCATCTCGTCAACCTTGGAGAACCTAACAGAGTGGTCTTTCCACTCATAAACATGATGATGAAGATAGTCCGCATCAGATTTGTCAGGAAGCTTTACAAGAACCACACCCTTCATAATCGAAGGCACAACTAGGAAATAGTAGTGGTGAAGTACACCCTCGAGAACACACCTGACAACGATCCTACAGGAAAACACTAGTTCAGGACACGTGGAGACAAGGACACATCAGCTGGATAGTTTAGCAGTAGAATTCATCCTCTGGTCTTCCAGTTCACGCGGCATGACTTTGAGAACTTCATCTCCACCGTGGACCTGGTTCTAATTCAAACAGAAACCAAATATTTTATTACTACCTCCTTCAGAACTATAAGATGATTTTGGATATTTTGCTCCATATAAGACTACATATACACATAGAAATGAGTGAACAAAGACACTAGAACATGTCTTCAAAGGCATGAGAGCAGAGGGATTACTTGCAATATCCATAACACAAGTTACTGAGGCTAATATACTCTCTTCAAAGGTAGCATTGATGTTCATAAAGTAGTTGAAAGTAATCTATAAGAAATCAGTGTCAACCTCTCGCATGTTTTGGTCAAAATAGGAATTTAGAACCATCATTTGTCACACAAAACTCAAGATAGGCAAATAACGTGAGGTAAAAAGTGGTAGATGGGATAAATAGATCATGGAACAAATAATTTGCAGGAAGGTATGTTTGTATTTTTTTGGTTTAATAGATCTGAAAATAAATGCAAAGGAAAATAGATCGCAAAGGCAAATATGATGAAAAGAGACCCGAGGGCCGTAGGTTTCACTAGTGGCTTCTCTCGAGAAAAGTAGCAAACGGTGGGAAAACAATTACTGTTGGGCAATTGATAGAACTTCAAATAATCATGACGATATCCAGGCAATGATCGTTATATAGGCATCACGTCCAAGATTAGTAGACCGACTCCTGCCTGCATCTACTACTATTACTCCACACATCGACCACTATCCAACATGCATCTAGTGTATTAAGTTCATGGAGAAACAGAGTAATGCAATAAGAACGATGACATGATGTAGACAAGATCTATTTATCTATTTATTTAGATATAGACCCCATCTTGTTATCCTTAGTAGCAACGATACATACGTGTCGGTTCCCTTTCTGTCACTGGGATCAAGCACCGTAAGATCGAACCCACTACAAAGCACCTCTTCCCATTGCAAGATAAATAGATCAAGTTGGCCAAACAAAACCCAAATATCAGAGAAGAAATACAAGGCTATAAGCAATCATGCATATAAGAGATCAAAGAAGACTCAAATAACTTTCATGGATAAAAACATAGATCTGATCATAAACTCAAAGTTCATTGGATCCCAACAAACACACCGCAAAAAGGCTTACATCATATGGATCTCCAAGAGACCATTGTATTGATAATCGAGAGAGAGAGAGAGAGAGAGAGAGAGAGAGAGAGAGGAAGCCATCTAGCTACTAACTACAGACCGGTAGGTCTACAAAGAACTACTCATGCATCATCGGAGAGGCATGGAAGTGGTGAACCCCTCCGTGATGGTGTCTAGATTGGATCTGGTAGTTCTAGACTCTGCGGCGGCTGGAATTGATTTTCGTCGACCCCCCTAGGTTTTCTGGAATATTGGGGTATTTATAGAGCAAAGAGGTGGTTCAGGGGGCACCCGAGGTGGGCACAACCCACCAGGGCGCGCTTGGGCCTCCTGGCATGCCCTGGTGGGTGTTGCTCCCCTCGGGGCACCCCCAGATGCTTCCCTGGCCCACTAGATGTCTTCTGGCCCAAAAAAATCCACAAAAAGTTACGCTGCATTTGGTCTCCGTTTGGTATTGATTTCCTGCGATGTAAAAAACATGCAGAAAACAACAACTGACACTCTGCACTATGTCAATAGGTTAGTACCAAAAAATGATATAAAATGACTATAAAATGATTGTAAAACATCCAAGAATGATAATATAATAGGATGGAACAATCAAAAATTATAGATACGTTGGAGACGTATTAGCATCCCCAAGCTTAATTCATGCTCGTCCTCAAGTAGGTAAATCATAAAAACAAAATTTTTGATGTGGAATGTTGCCTAACATGTTCATCACATTTCTTTTCTTTATAGCATGGACATTTGGACTTTTATATGATTCAAAGCAATAGTCTAGTTTTGACATGAAGACTTTAATACTCAAGCATACCAACAAGCATACATGTCTCTCAAAATATCAACACTAAAGCAAATTATCGCTAGCCCATTATGCTCAATCATTGATCCATTCATGAAACACACTCAAATATTAGCTACACCCAATGCTCAAATATGATCATAGTGCCCCTTAGTTGGTGCTTTATAAGAGAAGATGGAGACTCAAATTCAAAATAAAAATTGTATAAGTAAAAGAAAGGCCCTTCGCTGAGGGAAGTAGGGATTTGTAGAGGTGCTAGAGCTCAAAGCTTAAATTGAGAGATAAAAATATTTTTGAGATGCATACTTTTCCCACCAACGAAAATGACTTAGAGATCTCAATACTTTCCATGCTAGATACATCATAGGCGGTTCCCAAAAAGAAAAATAAAGTTTGTTCCTTTTTCCACCATTACTTTCACTTTCCATGGCTAACCGTATCCACGGGTGCCCACCATAGCAACACTTTCCAAGGAATTTATTATTTGAAAACATAAAGTAAATTCATTTTTCATTTTGGGACTGAGAATCCCTAATACCTTTGTCGTACTCTCGTGCAATAGCAAGTGAATAAACACCCATAGTTAGAATAACACATCTAGCATGGAAAATATTAGTCACCCTTCACCTCCTCGCGAGCGGTAGAGAACACAAAAGAGAAATTTATTTTGAAAATTTGAGATGGCACATGCAAATTTGCTTAGAACGGCACCGAAATACCTGAAAGTGCGTTATGTCGACTAGAGGGGGGTGAATAGGCGATTTTTATGAATTCTTCACTGAGGAATTTCAGGGTGAGGAAATTCCTAAACGAAGAACTACTTGCTGCGGAATAAGTACTCATGTATAAGCATAACAGAGCAACAACATAGTCATCATGATGAAATGAAAGACAAACATAGAGTATAGAAAGCGTAAACACAGGATAAGGAGGATGAAGACAAAACAGACTAAAGAAATAGGATTGAGGAATTAGAGAAAGTCTTCAGTCCAAGTCTTCAAACAGTAATGATCAAGTTCATCAAGACACAAATGAGGAAATGAAAGGGTTGAGGAAATAGAACCAGTTGGCTTGGTGAAGATAATGATTTGGTAGACCAGTTCCAACTACTTTGACAATTGTATGTCTGGTTGGAGCGGCTAAGTATGTAAACTCGAGGACACACAGTCCCGGACACACAGTCCTCACCGTATTCTCCTTGAGCTAAGATCACACAGACCTCGCCCAACAGTAGTGGTAAGTCTTCACAGGTGACTTCCAAACCTTCACAGACTTGGTCACTCGGCAATCCACAATTACTCTTGGATGCTCAGACCATGACGCCTAACCATCTGGAGGATACACAGTCCTCAAGGTAACAAGCGTCGGTTCCACACAGGAACAATCTCTTCAGTGATGCTCAATCACTTTGGGTTTTGTAGGTTTGGGTTTGGGATTTGGGTTTTCCTCACTTGATGATTTTCGCTCAAAGTCCTCAAAGGATGGGATGCTCTCAAATGAAAAGTGTCAGTTTCTCTCGGAGCAGCCAACCAGCTAGTGGTTGTAGGGGGGCGACTATTTATAGCCTAGGGAGCAGCCCGACATGATAAGACATAAATGCCCTTGGCTGATATGACCGTTAGGTGGTAGGATATTTTGGAACAGCTGGCACGCACTCAACAATGGTCGGATATTTGAGGTTTGAATTCCTCAAGGTTATCATGTTCCTCACTGTGTAGGCAATCCGCACTGGCGAATTCCTAACTCCTCAGTCAGAACAAATTCCTCAGAGATCAGAAGATCATCATCTCTGTCACTGAAGAAATTTGACTGCATTGATATGAGATTTCCAATGGCTTCACTCGAAGAATTGGGTAGGTGTAGGATTTTGAGTTGAGCATCACTTGGAAATTAGTTTCCTTGGTATTACCTCGACCCCCTTTAACAGTACAGTGTTTTCTATGACTCAAGAAAGAGAAAATGAAACTACGAAAACAAAAGTCTTCACGCTTCAGATTCCTCGCATGAATATCGAAGTCTTCAAGGTCACACCGATTTCTTCACTTTCAAAGTCTTCAGGAGAACCAAAGTCTTCAGCCGAAGACATTCATTTTTAGGGGTCGACTTTCACTGTTAATATCAAACTCCTCATTGACTTATAGAGCCTGTGTACACTCACAAACATATTAGTCCCTTAACCTATAAGTCTTCAATACACCAAAACCACTAAGGGGCACTAGATGCACTTACAATCTCCCCCTTTTTGGTGATTGATGACAATATAGGTTAAGTTTTCGACGGGGATAAACATATGTATTGAAAGTACTCAATATTGAGGAATTTGATTGCAAGATATAGAAGAACTCCCCCTGAAGATGTGCATAGTGAGGAATTTGTTTTTGAAGCAATGCACATTTGAAGAGTAGAATCATGGAGATCTCCCCCTATATCTTGTAATTCATACACACATTTAACATATGAAATGAAGAATTTGAAATGCATGATGAAATATGGTGACTGATGTAATTCAACATGCATGCATAACAATAATGAGGGAATATCATGTAGAAAAACAGAGCATAAGTATCAGGTCACCATTGGACTTAAGTTTACAACTCAATCAACAAGAGCTTCAGAAGAGCGAGAGTTGCAACTTAACAAAAAAACACCCATATATATAGACTCGCTTGAAGACTAACTCAAATTTCTCTCCGTGTGTCATCAAATGACCATAAGGGACAAAAGTGAGGACTAACGCCCCTGAAGAATTTCTTCACGAAGTCGATGGAGGAGCGTCAGCATTGTTGGGGTCGTTTGTTGGAGTAGGGCCTGCCACAGTGTCGTCCAGATCTTCATTGTCATCGGTATCGCGGGATGAAGAATATGAGATGGGCACAAAAGGAGGAACTTCAACTTTCTTGAATTTCTTCGGTGGAGGCTTAGACCAGCCGAAGTCCTGCTTGAAACCCATCTGCTTGAGATCTTCATCACCGTAAAGGTGAGACAGTATAGCCTAGGTGCGATCAAATACTTCATTAAGGTAGTAATGGTTCTTCTTCACTAAATTATATGTGGCAGTCATGATGTGAAGAATTGAACCAAACTGACGTTTTACCCATTTGTGATTGCAATCCACCTTTTGATGAAGACTGAGGAGAAGCTCATGATCAGTCATCACCCTTGGAGTTGTTGCCTGAGGACTTTGCTTGGATGCATTGGCGGCAGAGTCATGAGTAGCAGAGTCATCATTGGTGGAGTATGAAGCAGCTTTGCGAAATTGTCCATCCAATGGTCGAATGCCCTCATCAATAATAGCAGCGGCCTTGCCCTTTTCATCAGCTGAGGAAAATGTCCATTTGAGGACTTCAATTGGGGGCAAGTAGCTGACATGGTTGAGTGTATCAGCTTTGTAGTTGAGTGAAGACCTTGATATGAGGAATCTCATAACCCAGGGAGCATAAGGCTTCAACTCAAAGGGGGACATTGCAACGCTTGCCAAAGTCCTCATGAAGAAATCATGATAGTTCACGGGAATACCATGCATGATGTTGAAAAGCAGATTCTTCATGATGCTAGCGACTTCTTCATCATTCAAGTCGTGGCCTTTGATTGGACTCAATGTCTTCGTCAGAATGTGATAGACTATCCTTGGAACATATTGCAATTCCTTCACAAGGAATTTTGTCCTTGAGGCTTGTCCAGGCTTCACCGGCTTCATCAGCACTTGCATGAAATGATCTGACAGCTCAATGTCAGAGTAGATGAGACATGCACCTTCTAGGGGAGGACTGGCAGGCATGGCACGAAGCAATTCAGTGGTCGGTGCCTTATAGTGTGTGGTCTCTGTCATCCAGTCCAACACCCATGAGTTCACATCTTCAGCATTGCCGGTGATGTGCAGCGTCGCATAGAATTGAAGAATGAGTTCTTCATTCCAATCGCAAATGTCAATGCAGAAATTGAGCAGGCCAGCATCATGAATGGCAGCGAGGACTGACGTGAAGAAAGACAGTGATTCCATATCCATGTGAGAAATATGCTCATGGTCGAAGACTTTATCCTTGTTGGATAGCACCGAAGAATAGAAATTAGCTTGACTCCAGAAGCGCTTCCTCCTTAGACAAGCAGAATCATAGGGATTGTAATCAGTGAAGAATACATGCTCATTGAAGAAGGCATCAGCCTTGAACTTTGGAGTTTTGGAGAATGAATTCTTTGGCTGTGGCTGAGGAGTGTCAATGATTTGAAGAATAACTTCTAGAATGTCAATTTCTGGAGCCGCAGGCTAAGGAATATCAGCTTCTGCTTCAGTAGCAGCCTGGGCCTCCTTTTTTCTTCAGCAGCATTTTCATCAGCACTAGTGGCTGGAATTTCTTCATGAATGGAAGGGGCAATGTGTATTTCTTCAGAGCCCATCTGAACTTCTGTTGGTGCTGGGGACTGAGGAATTTGCTACAGTGGTGTGAACAGAGGAGAGTTGGGGTGTTGACTATCCCAAAAATCATCATTCATCACTGGAGTGGTGCAACTAATGTCCATATCCTCATCCACTTCCATTTCTTCAATACCGGCTTCTTCAGCAGTAAACTGAGGCATTGGCGATGATACTTGAGGAGTTGAAGAGAAAGTCTCAACTTCAATTTCTTCATCCATCTGCTCTGTGGAAGCAGCAGAGGGATCTTCTTCAGCAGATTCTTTAGGAATCTGATATTCTTCACTATAAGGAACAAGTTCCTTTGATGGCATGCTTGCTCGAGGAACATCATCAATGGGATTGTCCATTGAACTTGTCAAAATCTTCGCCTTCTTGGGGGCCGAAGATTTCTAGGCAGACGATGCTTTCCTCTTCTTTAGAGCAGCTCGCTCCGCAGCTTTGGTTTTCTTCACTTCCAGAGTAGAAGGAAGAATTGGGCTTGGTGTTGGTGCAAGCGGAGCAGTGGGATTAGGATCAATTTCTTCAGGCCCAACTGATGCAGTTGGCCTGTCTTGAGCAATTTCTTCAGGTGCAGCAACAGAGTCTTGAGCTGGCCTGGCAGATTCTTTAGGCACAACACTAGTGGTTGCCCTCGCAGTTTCTTCAAAGGCTGGAATTTCTTCAGCAGCCCTGGTGCTTGCAGTTTCATCAGCAGCCTGATTTTCATCAGCGGTGCTGGCAATTCCTTCGGTGGCTTGTGCAGATGCTTCAGCCGGAATGACTTTAATGTGCAAAGGAGCAGCAACACTTGAAGTGAATTTCTTCATCAGCTTGACGAATCTGACCTTGGCACCCTGCCATTCAGCCTTGTAGGCGTCAAATTCATCGCTGAGCTTTTTGATATCAGCTTGCAGTGCAATGAGCTGCTCAGGCGAAAGACTGAGGACATTGTCCTTTAGATAGCGCTGCTTCTTGTACTGCGCTTTCTTAGCCACTCTGGCTTGGTCATACTTCCATTTTTCTTCAGCAATGAATGCCGTCACCATGTGACTTTGTCCAGGAGTGAGGCCCAACTCTAGCATTGGAGCATTTGGATCTTTGTGCCAAAGATCGATGAAATCGAGGATCTTCTTCTGATCTAGTAGAAGGGGCACAACACTCCCTTTGGCTCTAGCGGCCTGCTGCTGTCTGTCCTTGATAATATTAGCTAATTCATCATCATCAGCCTCATCATCAGATGGAGTTTGAAAGACCACCTACTTCTTGTGAGGACTTGGTCTAGTGCCTCGTCCAGCAGTGCCCTTGGTCTTCAGCAGAGTGGGACCGGTTGATGAAGGATGAGATGAAGAACTTGCTGAAGCTCCTGAGGCAATTGATATGCTAGTGGTCCTTTGGCACATGGCGAGATGCACGAGTGCTGAGGACTTTGCCAGAGGAGCTGGGGGTTTTGAAACCCAAGGAATTTGTGCAACTTGAGGAATTGGGGCAGCTTGAGGAATTTGCCTTGGTGGCACTGAGGAGATTGGCCGTGAGGGCATTGAAGAAGAACTTGGCCGTGAGGGCATTGCTGAGGAAGGTGGTTTATTGGCTGGCTTCTTTGGCATAGCCTTCTTGCTTGAAGAAGCCTCAGCAGCGGCAGCGGCAGCAGCAGAATCCTCATTAAATTTCTTCACTGCTTCTTTGGCCTGCTTGGCCAACTTAACTTGCCACCTGGCCCATTCATTAGCATAATCCTCACCATGTTTAAGGCTTGTTGGATCAGCTCTTTGGCCAGGTGCCAGAGGAGGTCTTGAGCATGAAGGGTTAAGAGCGAATTTCTTCATGTATTTGGGAGTGACATATGTGTACTGTCGGATATCGGGTTCCGGCAAAACCCTTAAGGTTCGAACTCTAGGGTGCGCACGAAGATCTTCTCCCTACCGATCCACACTCCAAAACCTCGCCGCGGATCTAAGCTACACGATGAACAACACAAGGGACGCAAGGTTTATACTGGTTCGGGCCACCGTTGTGGTGTAATACCCTAATCCAGTGTGTGGTGTGGTGGATTGCCTCTGGGGCTGATGATGAACAGTACAGAGGAAGAACAACCTCGCGAGGAGTGTTCTTGAGCTGGTGCGGTGTTCTACCAGGGATGGATTTGATCCGTCTCTAGATGAGATTCCTTCTACTATGGTGGCTAGCCCTATATATAGAGGCCCTGCTCCTCTTCCCAAATATTGAGCAGGAAGGGAGCCAACAACGGCCATTTTGAAGGGGGGCAGCTAGTACAAGCTATCCTGACTAAAGGTGGTCTTCAACTGCCAAAGGCACTGGTGATGGCGCCGTCTTGGGCTCCACGGTTATCTCCACCCTGCCGTCCTGCTGGTCTTGGTCTTGTTGCACCAATATGGAAACCTTTGCCTGATGCTTTGGTACTCCGCGACTGCGCTTGCCCCCTTTGCACCAAAGAGGAAATGAGGACACTGTGCAGGCTGGTGCCCGCCTGGCGCCCTCCTGGTCTCGATCGTCATGGCTTGCGTCACGAGCACCTCGCGAGGTACTCCTTGCCTTGATGTCTCCGCCTCCTCGCGAGCCTACCTAGTGAGGCCGCCCCTGAGGAAGCCTTGTGTCGTCCGCCACGTGAGGCTTGGCCCCTCGCGAGGGTCTTGAACTTGGGTTGATGAAGACGGGCTGTAATGGGCCACTGCTTGAGCCACGCCGCAGGCCGCAGGCAGGCAAGTCTGGGGACCCCCATTCCCAGAACGCCGATAGTAGCCCCCGGGCCCAAGGCGCGCTCAGACTTGGCTTAGCAGCGATGCTAAAGGGCAAGTGCGGAGCGTCATGGGCCCCAACAGCCGATGCTAAAGGGCAAGTGCGGAGCGCCGTGGGCCCCAACAGCCTGCGGCCTTGCTCGCCGCGTGGCGGTTGATTGGACGTGGGCGTCTCCGCTTCCCCATGTTGCCTCGGCAACTGCCCCACTGACAAAAAGGCTGCCCTGGGTTAGGCTTACCTTCATTGCTCTCATTCGCCTTGCTCCAGATCCCCTTGCTTACTCTTGCTCTCTTGCCTCCGAAATCTCCAGATCCGCCCCATTCTTCCTCCTCCAGCGAGCGATGGCGCCTCGCAAGGCCGTGGCCAAGGCTCCACCAGCTTGGTACTCGCCGGCTCTGGATCCCGCCAACATGACGGAGAAGAATATCGCCTTTACGTGCCTGATGACGGCGGCACAAGGCAGGGAGATGGGGGAGACTGTACTCCAAGCCGGCTCCGCCCAGCCAGAGGCCAAGGAGAGCACCTTTTACCCCTTCTTCATGAGCACTGTCATCGTCGGCTTGATGCCTCCCTTCTCTGAGTTCTTCTACGCTGTCCTCCGCCATTACAGGTTACAGGCCCTTCATCTCCATCCCAACTCCGTTCTCCTTCTGTCGATTTTCGCCTACTACTGTGAGGCGCACGTTGGGGTGATGCCTTCCGTGGCCTTGCTGCGCCACTTCTTCTCCCTCCGAATCTCCGGCAGACATACTTCGGTGTGCGCTGGCTTTGTCGCATACTCCAAGGCCAACGTGGTCTTGAAGACCGGGAAGAGGGTCGATGGCTTTCGGAGCAAGTGGGTCATGCTAGATGCCGGATGCATCCACTCTCGGTTGGTGTTGCCCACGGAGCAGCCTCAGGCTGATGAGGCGTGGTCCCGTACGAAGCTTGACGACCGACGGGCGAATTTGGTGCTGGAGAAGATGAACGCCGACCTGAGGCCGGGCAACATGAAGGCGGCGAAGCTGACCGGGGCCATGCTCCTGAGGGAGTTCCTGGCGCAGCGAGTGGGTCCGCTTCAGGCGCACTCGCGCCCGTTGTGGAGGCTTGGAGGTGCGGGCAATGATCTCCGCCTAAACTCGGAGGCCCTGGCTGACGAGGATCTGGCTGCAGCTCTCCGCTTTCTGGTTGGAGAGGACATAGAAGGCCTGGAGGGCGCTCCTGTCCCCTTGTTCCTCTGCGACAACTAGCAATAGGTGGTGGACACTATGCCCACCTTCTATGGGAGCGGTCTGGTGCCGGAGGTGCCTCCTGAGGGCCAGGAGGTGGCGGCGCCAGTGGAATTGTCTTCTGATGATTCTCGCGGAGGAGGGGAGGAAGCTGAAGAAGAAGAGGAGCGCGACTCGGAGGCGACCACTGAGGGGGCAGGGGAGACTTCCCCTTGGCGCAGGGCCAACATCCTCTGCACTCTGCCAGACAACGACGAGGCCGTCACCAGGCGAGGGGGAGAGGACCCGCTTGTGATTCCGAAGAAGGACAGGTCAGGGCTGATCTCCCGAGGGGCTGCTCCGGTCCAGGCACTGCTCGAAGCTAGCTCCAGCCCCTCTGGTGCACCCTCTTCTACCTCTGGACCTCTTGAGGCTGCGCCCCCGCCCAAGAGGCTCACGGGCTTTAAGCTCGGCAGGAGGCCGCCAGAACACGCCGCGATTGACCAGTAAGTACTCAAACTCCGCTTTGCTCCTGTTTTTGCTCTCGGGGCTTGACGTCCTCCATCATCTGGTTCGGCTGCCGCCTGCGAAGAAGCTGAAGGGGGACATGGTGGCTCCGCTTGGGCAGGCTCATCTGTTGTGGCCACGCCTTCGTCTGTGGGAAGGGGAGGCAGTTGAACTCGCACCTCCCCTGCTCGGTCGTCCTCGCGAGGCCAGGAGGAGCGCCTTGGCGGGGTGCCAACCCCCATGGCCCCACTAACTTTGGAGGTGCCGGCTGATGACCCGCAAGTATACGGGATAGTTGTAGCCTCTTTCGATAAGTAAGAGTGTCGAACCCAACGAGGAGCTAAAGGTAGAACAAATACTCTCTCAAGTCCTATCGGCCACTGATACGACTCTACGCACGCTTGACGTTCGCTTTACCTAGAACAAGTATGAAACTAGAAGTACTTTGTAGGTGTGATAGGATAGGTTTGCAAGATAATAAAGAACACATAAACATAAACTAGGGGCTGTTTAGATAAAGATGCAATAAAGTAAATATAGCGAGTGTGGAAAAGTGGTGGTAGGAGTTGTGGAATTGTCCCTAAGCAATTGACTATGTTACTAGACCGGTAATCACTATTGCAATTCTATTTAAGGGAGAGGCATAAGCTAACATACTTTCTCTACTTGGATCATATGCACTTATGATTGGAACTCTAGAAAGCATCCGCAACTACTAAAGATTCATTAAGGTAAAACCCAACCATAGCATTAAAGTATCAAGTCCCCTTTATCCCATACGCAACAATCCCCTTACTCGGGTTTGTGTTTCGGTCACTCACGCAACCCACTATAAGCGAATCATGAACGCATTGCAACACCCTATAGCGGGAATCCCTCACGCTTGCGCGACACGGAGGGCACCATAGGACAGTACCAATAATAAAACATGCAACTCAAACCAATCATAGCAATTCATCAATCACCGATAGGACAATAGAAATCTACTCAGACATCATAGGATGGCAACACATCATTGGATAATAATATGAAGCATAAAGCACCATGTTCAAGTAGAGGGTACAGCGGGTTGAGGGAGAGTGGACCGCTAAATATAGATGGGGGAAGGTGATGGAGATGTTGGTGAAGATGGCAGAGGTGTTGGTCAAGATCGCGGTGATGATGATGGCCCCCGGCGGTGTTCCGGCGCCACCGGAAGCAAGGGGGAGAGAGCCCCCCTTCTTCTTCTTCTTCTTCTTCTTCCTTGACCTCCTCCCTAGATGGGAGAAGGGTTTCCCCTCTGGTCCTTGGCTCCCATGGCGTGGGAGGCGCGAGAGCCCCTCCGAGATTGGATCTATCTCTCCGTTTCTGCGTTCTCAGATTCCGCCCCTTCACTTCTTTTATATCCGGAGATCCGTAACTCCGATTGGGGTGAATCTTTCTCCCAGATCTTTCTCATAAAATTAGCATTCTTGCGGCAAAAGAAGAGCGTCAACCGCCTTACGAGGGGCCCAGGAGAGTCCAGGGCGCGCCTGCCTCCCTGGGGCACGCCCCCTATCTCCTGGCCCAGTCGGGCACCGTCTCGGGTTGATTTTACTTCCCAAAAATCATAAATATTCCAAAATAATTCTCCGACCATTTTTATCCCGTTTGGACTCCGTTCGATATGGGTTTTCTGTGAAACATAAAACATGCAACAAACAGGAACTGGCACTGGGCATTGGATCAATATGTTAGTCCCAAAAATAGTATAAAAAATTGCCAAAAGTATATGAAAGTTGAAGAATATTGGCATGGAACAATCAAAAATTATAGATACGACGGAGATGTATCAGCATCCCCAAGCTTAATTCCTGCTCGTCCTCGAGTAGGTAAATGATAAAAAAGATAATTTTTGATGTGGAATGCTACCTAGCATAATCTTGATCATATGTCTAATCATGGCATGAATATTAAGACACGAGTGATTCAAAGAAATAGTCTATCATTTGACATAAAAACAATAATACTTCGAGCGTACCAATAGAACAATCATGTCTTTTCAAAACAACATGGCCAAAGCAAGCTTATCCCTACAAAATCATATAGTTTGGCCATGCTTCATTTTCGTCACACAAAATGCTCCCATCATGCACAACCCGATGACAAGCCGAGCAATTGGTTCATACTTTTTAACGCGCTTCAGCTTTTTCAACCCTCACGCAATACATGAGCGCAAGCCATGGATATAGCACTATAGGTGGACTAGAATATAATAATGGAGGTTATGTGGAGAAGACAAAAATGGAGAAAGTCTCACATCGACGCGGCTAATCAACGGGCTATGGAGATGCCCATCAATTGATGTCAATGCGAGGAGTAGGGATTGCCATGCAACGGATGCACTAAGAGCTATAAGTGTATGAAAGCTCAAACTGAAAACTAAGTGGGTGTGCATCCAACTTACTTGCTCATGAAGACCTAGGGCATTTGAGGAAGCCCATCATTGGAATATACAAGCCAAGTTCTATAAGGAAAATTCCCACTAGTATATGAAAGTGACAACATAGGAGACAATCTATTTGAAGAACATGGTGCTACTTTGAAGCACAAGTGTGGAAAAAGGATAGTAACATTGCCCCTTTTTTCTTTTTCTTTTTTTTCTTTTCTTTTCTTTTTTCGGTGGGCTTCTTTGGCCCACTTTTTTATTTAGGCTTCTTTGGCCTTTCCTTTTTTTTTCTTTTTCATGGGGTAATGCTCTATAATGATCATCATCACACTTTTATTTACTTACAACTCAATATTACAACTCGATACTGGAACAAAGATATGACTCTATATGAATGCTTTCGGTGGTGTACCGGGATGTGCAATGATCTAGCGTAGCAATTACATAAAAAAATGGACAAGCCATGAAAACATCATGCTAGCTATCTTACGATCATGCAAAGCAATATGACAATGAATGCTTCAAGTCATGTATATGATGATGATGGAAGTTGCATGGCAATATATCTCGGAATGGCTATGGAAATGCCATGATAGGTAGGTATGGTGGCTGTTTTGAGGAAGATATAAGGAGGCTTATGTGTGATAGAGCGTATCATATCACGGGGTTTGGATGCACTGGCGAAGTTTGCACCAACTCTCGAGGTGAGAAAGGGCAATGCACGGTACCGAAGAGGCTAGCAATGATGGAAAGGTAAAAGTGCGTATAATCCATGGACTCACATTAGTCATAAAGAACTCATATACTTATTGCAAAAGTTTATTAGCCCTCGAAGCAAAGTACTACTACGCATGCCCCTAGGGGGATAGATTGGTAGGAAAAGACCATCGCTCGTCCCCGACCGCCACTCATAAGGAAGACAATCAAAGAAACACCCCATGCTTCAAATTTGTCACACAACGGTTACCATACGTGCATGCTACGGGACTTGCAAACCTCAACACAAGTGTCTCTACAATCCACAACCACCCACTAGCATGACTCTAATATCACCATCTTTATATCGCAAAACTATTGCAAGGAATCAAACATATCATATTCAGCGATCTACAAGTTTATGTAGGATTTTATGACTAACCATGTGAATGACCAATTCCTGTCATCTCTCTAAATAGATATAAGTGAAGCAAGAGAGTTTAATTCTTTCTACAAAAGATATGCCCACGCTCTAACAAATATAAGTGAAGCAAAAGAGCATTCTACAAATGGCGGTTTTCTATGTGAAGAGAAACAGGCAATCCAAACTTCAAATGATATAAGTGAAGCACATGAAGCATTCTATAAAGCCATACTCAAAAGATTTAAGTGAAGTGCAATGAGCATTCTATAAATCAACCAAGGACTATCTCATACCAGCATGGTGCATAAAAGAAAAGTGAAAACTAAATGCAAAAGACGCTCCAAGACTTGCACATAATGCATGAATGAAACGAATTCGAAAACATACCGATACTTGTTGAAGAAAGAGGGGATGCCTTCCGGGGCATCCCCAAGATTAGACGCTTGAGTCTCCTTGAATATTTACTTGGGGTGCCTCTGGCATCCCCAATCTTGAGCTCTTGCCTCTCTTCCTTTTCCTCATATCGAGACATCCTCGATTAGACACTACATCCACACAAAACTTCAACAGAAACTTGGTAAGATCCGTTAGTATAATAAAGCAAATCACCACTCTAAGTACTGTTGCAAACCAACTCATATTTTGTTTTTGCATTGTGTCAACTGTACTATAGCTTTTCCATGGCTTAATTCACTGATATAAATTGATAGATTCATCAAAACAAGCAAACTATGCATCAAAAACAGAATCTGTCAAAAACAGAACAGTCTGTAGCAATCTGAACATCCACCATACTTTTGGTACCCCAAAACTTCTACCAAAGTTAGGAAAAATAAACAAGTTGTATAGAAAGACATTACAGAAGGAATAAGAACCAATTGACGTTCCAGTTAAAAATGTAAAATCGAGCACTACAGCCAAAGTTTCTGTCCTGCACCGTACAAACCAACAAGCATTGTAAACATCCTAAAGGCAAACCTTAGCACATTATTTTTATAATACAATGGAATTGTACAAGGAGATAATTATTTTTGATAAAAAGTTTCTGTAATCAAGATTCACAAAGTTTCCGTGAGCATGAACAAAGTTCAAGGAGCTCTCCCACTTCAACAATGTTTATCTCTCTCATTTTCACTTTTCATTTCGAAAAGTTTTTAGGTTCCCCTCTTTTGTGTTTTTAAACTATAAAAAAGAACTCAACAGAAATAAATGACTCTCTAAAACTTCCGGGTTGTCTCCCTGGCAGCGCTTTCTTTAAAGCCACTAAGCTAGGCATATAGTGCTCAAGTAATGAATCCACCCAGATCCCAAGGTATATCAAAGCCAATTTTAATTAACAATGATTTGTAATTTAGTAGTGAGCAGAAAGTAACATATATCATGCAACAACAAAGTCTAACTCTCTTCCTATGCATCGGCATGTCATAAGAGAACAATTCATGCACACCAAGTAAAGGCCAATGCATAGCATAAGCAGTTTCTTGCAATTCTATCGTGTTGGAAACATAAAGAGGCGGAGATGTAGTAACTCTCTCATAATAATTGCAAGTAGGAGCAGCAAGCACATGCATATTATATCTATCAAAATCATCATGTGCAATGGTAAAAGGCAACCCATCAATATAATCCTTAATAAGCACAAACTTCTCCGATATAGTGTAGTTTGGAGAATTCAAAAAGATAATAGGACTATCATGTGTGGGTGTAATAGCAAAAAAATTATGTTTAACATAAGGAACTATAGCAAGTTCATCTCCATAAGCATAATTCATATTGGCATCTTGGCCACAAGCATAGCAAGCATCATCAAAAAGGGATATTTCAAACAAATTCAAGGGATCATAGCAATCATCATAGCAATCATCCTTCGGTAAGCACGAAGGGGAATTAAACAATGTATGAGTTGAAGAGCTACTCTCATTAGAAGGTGGGCACGGGTAGCTAATCCGCTCTTCCTCCTTTTGTTCTTCGCTCTCCTCATCATCTTTTTCATCCAATGAGCTCACAGTTTCAGAAATCTCTTCTTCCATAGCTTTCTGCAAAATATTAGTCTCTTCTTGGACAGCGAAGAAGTCCTCAATATATGGTTTAACATATGCATTAGAAGCATAATTATCATAACAATATTGAAATATGGCAAAATTTTCAGATTTGTAAAGAGTAGCATCATACTTTTCAATCAAAGAGGCAATCTCATAAGCACCTTTAAAAGCAACAAATTCTTCAATTTGTTGAACATCATAGTAATTGTAAACACCCTTAGCATACGAAGATATGATTCCATGATCACTAAACAAGCATTGATAGGGTAGGTGTTTCTTAGGGTCTTCAGAACAACAAGTAAACTCATATATTTCACATAAATTCCAAGCATAGCATTGCAAACGTTGAATTTGATCCCATAATAGTTTCCCTTTTTCAGATATACGGTGTCGCACAAAACAAGCATGCTCATCTAAAGATTTGCCCTCAACTAAACTAGTGGGGGTTTCAGCACGAGCACAAAGGGATCGAAGATGATCCAAGTAAAAAGCTTCAGGAGTGTGATAGATTTTGAGTGGTTCTTCAACCACTGGTTCAGTAGGTACAACTAATTTTTTTGGTATTTTGCGTTTCCTACCCATAGCTAAAGATAGAAAACAACTAAGAACACAAATAAAAATTACTTAGTGATAAAGCAAACAAGCACACACGAGAATATTCACCCCACGCTATGACTCCCCGGCAACGGCGCCAGAAAAAGGTCTTGATGACCCGCAAGTATACGGGATAGTTGTAGCCTCTTTCGATAAGTAAGAGTGTCGAACCCAACGAGGAGCTAAAGGTAGAACAAATACTCTCTCAAGTCCTATCGGCCACTGATACGACTCTACGCACGCTTGACGTTCGCTTTACCTAGAACAAGTATGAAACTAGAAGTACTTTGTAGGTGTGATAGGATAGGTTTGCAAGATAATAAAGAACACGTAAATAAAACTAGGGGCTGTTTAGATAAAGATGCAATAAAGTAAATATAGCGAGTGTGGAAAAGTGGTGGTAGGAGTTGTGGAATTGTCCCTAAGCAATTGACTATGTTACTAGACCGGTAATCACTATTGCAATTCTATTTGAGGGAGAGGCATAAGCTAACATACTTTCTCTACTTGGATCATATGCACTTATGATTGGAACTCTAGCAAGCATCTGCAACTACTAAAGATTCATTAAGGTAAAACCCAACCATACCATTAAAGTATCAAGTCCCCTTTATCCCATACGCAACAATCCCCTTACTCGGGTTTGTGTTTCAGTCACTCACGCAACCCACTATAAGCGAATCATGAACGCATTGCAACACCCTACAACAGGAATCCCTCACGCTTGCGCGACATGGAGGGCACCATAGGAAAATACCAATAATAAAACATGCAACTCAAACCAATCATAGCAATTCATCAATCACCGATAGGACAATAGAAATCTACTCAGACATCATAGGATGGCAACACATCATAGGATAATAATATGAAGCATAAAGCACCATGTTCAAGTAGAGGGTACAGCAGGTTGCGGGAGAGTGGACCTCTGAATATAGATGGGGGGAGGTGATGGAGATGTTGGTGAAGATGGCGGAGGTGTTGGTGAAGATCGCGGTGATGATGATGGCCCCCGGCGGCGTTCCGGCGCCACCGGAAGCAAGGGGGAGAGAGCCCCCCTTCTTCTTATTCTTCCTTGACCTCCTACCTAGATGGGAGAAGGGTTTCCCCTCTGGTCCTTGGCTCCCATGGTGTGGGAGGGGTGAGAGCCCCTCCGAGATTGGATCTATCTCTCTGTTTCTGCGTTCTCAGATTCTGCCCCTTCGCCGTTTCTTTTATATCCGGAGATCCGTAACTCCGATTGGGGTGAATCTTTCACCCAAATCTTTCTCATCAAATTAGATTTCTTGAGGCAAAAGAAGAGCGTCAACTGCCTTACAGGGGCCCCGGGAGATTCCAGGGCGCGCCTGCCTCCCTGGGGCGCGCCCCCTATCTCCTGGCCCCCTTGGGCATCGTCTCGGGATGATTTTACTTCCCAAAAATCATAAATATTCCAAAATAATTCTCCGTCTGTTTTTATCCCGTTTGGACTCCATTTGATATGGGTTTCTGCGAAACATAAAACATGCAACAAACAGGAATTGGCACTGGGCACTGGATCAATATGTTAGTCCCAAAAATAGTATTAAAAGTTGCCAAAAGTATATGAAAGTTGAAGAATATTGGCATGGACAATCAAAAATTATAGATACGACGGAGACGTATCACCGGCGCTTGATGCTGTCGCTGAGGTTGCCAAGACTCAGGAGCTCCCAGTTTCCCAAGCCGTGATCACGCTGACGTCTTCTCCTCCTGCTCCACTGGTTCCCTACTCCTGTGCCTCCTCCGCCACCTTGGACCGTGCTGCTGCCGTGCTAGGCCGGCTGCGAGAAGACCTTCAGGGCGCCAACCCCCGCCTGGTGGCCGGGCGCCTGGAACTGATCTCTGGCTGGGTTCACTCTGACACCTCCGTGCGAGCGGCGCTGAGCCAGGCTGTGGCAGCTTCCGAGGAGGAGAAGCAAGTCGCCACCCAGGCCATAGTCGCCCATGACATGGCGCTGAAAGATGCCTGGATCGCCCAGGACCGCTGCATGGCGCTGGAGGACGAGCTGCGGGGCTTGCATGATGAGCTCGCTAAAGAGGCTCGCGACCGCCAGGCGAAGGAGGAAGAGCTGAAGGCTCAGGAGGCCGCCATCAGGGACCGCGACGCCGAGCTGTCCGCTGATCGCAGCCGCCTGAAGACGCTGGAGCAAAAGCTAAAGGTGGAGAGGCTGAGCTGGACACCAAGGCGAAGGTCCTGGCCGAGGATCGCGTTGCCTTTGTGGATCTTGAGGAGAGATCTCGCAAAGCGCTGAAGACGCTCTACGATGATGGCCTGGAGAAGCCACTGGCCAGGGCCAAGGACGGCCCCGCCAAGCTACTTCCCTTCTTGGTCAAAGCGCTTGACGAAGTCGTGGATGGTGTCGGCCCCATGGCCGAGGTTGAAGCTCACGTCCTTTCTTCTATGGCGCTGACGCGGATCCTCGGCCACGTCTACCTTCGCGACCCTGGCGCCAACCTCGACGAGCTGCTGGAGCCTGTGGATGCCGAGCGCTCCGCCGCTGCTGCTAAAGCCGTGAAGGGCCAAGCGGAAGCCCTGCTGGCGAAGTTCCGCGCCTTCGCCACTGCGCCCAAGGCAGGTACTGCTGGTTCCGTGGCCTCGGAAGGTGGAGCTGACGGGCGCAACACCACCACGGAGGTGGGGCTCCTGGCGAATGACGGCGCTGCCCAAGGGTGATCTTCTCGCGGCTTCTTTCCTGCTTCAACTCCTGCAACATGCACCGTGCCTCGTGGAGGTGTTTAAACTTGTGTTTGGTATCTTGAGGACAACTTATGGTTTGTAATATTTGCTTCTGGATTTGCTTCGAGATTTTGCGGTTTCCTTCCTATTTGCTTTGTGTTCTACATCGGTAGAGCCCGGCCCTGCGCATACCTCAGCCGCTGTTAGCCCCGACCGGATCACCAGGATGGGACCAAGGAGTGAGGGGCTACGTGACAAGTTAGGCTCCTGAGTTGCGATGCTCAGGAGTCCCCCTTGACGTGCAAACAACAAATAGGGAGGGGGTGTAGGAGTAGATTTGTCGTTCTACGTCGGCAAGGCCCGTCCCCGCGCATACCTCAACCGCCGTTAGCCTTGCGGAACTAAGGAGTGAGGGGCTACATGACCAGTTAGGCTCCTGAGTTGCAATGCTCAGGAGTCCCCCTTGATGCTCAAATGGTCTTCATACCTTGGCTCCACTCGGGGAGGGACGTGCGACGACCAGGTCCGAGGGACCTGGCTGGGTGGCGTGCGCTCGAGCGTGACCCGGGTGCAGCCCCCGTGTCCAGCCCCCTCGCGTGGCGCTCTTGAGGGAAGGCGTTGCGATGAGGCCAGACACTGAGCTCTGGGCTCCCTGAGGTTGATACAGCCGTGGGCTGCCCTCAGTTGTTTATCACCAGCATGGAGCATAGCGCTTCCGTATGTGTACGGGCATAGCCGCTCCTCGGCAGTGTCGTCAGCCAGCATGGAGCATGGTGCTCCCACTGGTACGTGGGAGGGAGGCCCCCCTCCGGGAGGGGCCCCCGAGGCATGTACAGTGCCACCCTGACACGTGGCCGGCACGGTAGGGCTAGACGAGGTGTATCTGGGCACTCGTGAGCCAGCGTGGGACTCATGAGGCCCTACCTCAAGGCGGGTTGCGCCTGATCTTGATCCTTGGGCGGTTGAGTGTTCCTGTGAGGTGGTCAGATACAAATGATCTACGTCCTCAGGTCCCGGCCCTCGAGCGAGCTCAGCCGCCGCTGGTATGCCAGGTCACGATGTTGTGGACAAGGCCAGGGGGTGAGGGCTGGAGAGCCAGTAAGAGCTCCTGAGTCGCAATGCTCAGGCGCCCCCCTTTTAACGTGCAAGCGATTTGTATGAGGGAGAAAAAGGCCCTTGATAGGCAGGAGATGATAATCATAGGTAGGTTAAGCATGAAAGGCAAATCAGCTTAGATAGATGCAGGAAGGATACATGCCACTGGGTCAGGCCCGAGCGGCTTGGGGATGATGCAGCCTGAGGGGCGCCCCCAACAAGGTAAGCTAAAGACATAAGCAAAAGGGGTACATGCCGCAGGGACAAACCCATGCGACCTGGGAATGATGCAGCCCTGAGGGCGCTCCCAGCTGAAATGAACTCGAAAGATGTCACCTGATACCATTGTAGAGCGAGTGTCGGAGTAGCTGACGATGCGTGGTGAAGAGGCCGATCCTCACAAGCCACCGGGGCCCTGAGCCTCGGGAGGCTCCGGGGGTCCGGCAGTTCCTCGAGGACCATCTCCATCTCTGCCTGGACCGTGTGGTGTCTAGCCTCCTGAGCTGCCATAATGCTCCACAACAGACACTGGTGAGCGGCAACCGCGTTCGGCAGGCCGAAAGGCATGCGAACGTAGCTGTGTGGCGGACCCTCGCAGCGTCCCACGTGTGAAGGCCAGAAGCCCTCTTGAGACGCGACTCGGCTAAGCCCTGGGTAGTCGATGCAGACGCGTAGCCCGCCATCCTCGCCTAGATGGGGAGCTACGCCAGGTAGGCGGCGATCGCCGCATATGACTCTCGATTCTTGAAGCTCTTGAGTGGCCTTGGCGATGAACTCCTGAGGATTGGGCCCTCCTTGCCCCATGCCTTCCTGAGGGAAATGTGCCGCGAAGCACGCCTCCAAGTGGTGCCCGAGCGGCTCCCTCGTGATTTTGGCAAAGTCTGAGGCCCTCCAGGAGAGAGCCTCGAGCCTTGCCCGAGGAGGGCGCCAGGCGCGCCTTCCTATGCGACGGAGGGAGGCGCCCCTTGCCCGAGCGCAGATCCTGACGCGGCGCCTCCGGAGATGCCTACCTCTTGAGGCCTTGAGCTGGGTGATGTCTTCTTCTTCTTGGGAACTGCCTCAGGAGGGTTCTCGCTCTTGCTGTCTCGGTCCTCGACTGATGCAGCTTGGAAGGCATGCTCAAGAGAGCACACCGCAGCCTTCCCTTCGCAGGGGACTGTGATGATTCTGCTGCTTCCCGGCATCTTGAGGACATTGTAACCATGGCGAGTTACCGCCATGAACTTGGCCAGGGCTAGATACCCGAGGATGGCATTGTATGGCAGGCGAATGTGGGCAACGTCAAAGTCAATGAGCTCGGTACGGTAGTTCTTGCACTGTCCGAAAGTGACAGGGAGCCGAACCTGCCCTATCGGAGTGGTGGAGCCGTCAGTGACTCCTGAGAAAGGCTTGGTTGGCTGAAGTTGATCATAAGGCACTTGGAGGTTGTTGAACGTCTTGACGGACAGAATGTTGAGTCCCGTGCCACCATCGATGAGGGTCCTGGTAACTTGCATGTTGCTGATGACTGGGGAACAAAGCATCGGGAGGATGCCAGCTGTAGCCGCACACTTGACCTGATCCGCGAAGCTGAACATGATGGCGCACGTGGACCACCTAGGAGGGCGTGTGGCCTCGAGCTTGGGAAGTACTGCATTCACCTCACGAGCAAACTGCTTGAAGATGCACTGAGAGGCTGGGGCTTGGGCTCCGCCCAAGATGCAAGCGATAGCACGCGGTTCCTGGAAGCCCCCAGCCCCCTCGTCCTGGTGGTGGTCGTCATTCCTTCTTGGCGGTGGTGGCAGAGGAGGAAGGCTTGCGTTGCCCTACGGGCGATCCTCGCGAGGCTGATCCCTCCAAGCCCCCTCGTGAGGATGGTCCTGCCAACGATCCTGGCGAGGGCGGTCACGCCACTCCTGGTGAGGGCCTTGGTCATCCCATCGTCCTCCAGCTCTTCCTCCTACTCAGCCATAGCCCCGGTCGTTGCGCTCGGGGCGTTGACCGATGCGTCCTTCTCGAACGGCTATGAGCTCCTGGCATTCGTTGGTGTTGTGGGTGTAGAGGTTGTGGTAGGCACAGAATCGGCTACCCTTGGACGACTCTGGCTGGTCCCTGCCGCGCTTCGTTTTTGTTTCTGTTGCGAGCACAACTGCTCCTTTGTGCTTCACGTCCTTGGCCTTGGCTTTCTTCTCTTCTGGGTTAGCAGCTGGAAGCTCCAGAACGGAGAGGCACCCCTCCTCAACTCTTGCGCACTTGGTTGCCAGGTTGAACAACTCCAAAGATGTGCACAAATCCTCATGGATGGCCAGATCCTCCTTCATCCTGATGTCGCGGACGCCATCGAAGAACGCTGAGATGATGGCCTCCTCGGTCACCTTGGGAATCTTGAGGCGAGCGATGTTGAAGCGCTGGATGTACTTCTGCAGGGTCTCTCCTGGCTGCTGCTTGATGCGGCACAGGTCACCCATGACCGGATGACGGTCGCGAGTGCCCTGGAAGTTGGCGATGAAACCGCTGCGCATCTCTCCCAGGAGGAGATCGAGCTGGGAGGCAGGTTCAGGAGCCAGGTGCAGGCACCATCCTTGAGCGCCATGGGAAACCAATTCGCCATGACCTTTTCGTCTCCATTGGCCCCCTCGATGCCCAGCTCGTAGAGTTGCAGGAACACCGCAGGGGCGGCCATGCCGTCGTAGCGAGGAGGCAAATCCGGCTTGAACTTGCCCGGCCAGGCGATGCTGCATAGCTCGGTGGTGAAGGCGCGGCAGCCTGCCATGGCCACCGGTGCCTTTTGCGGGCGCGAGGCCTGCTCCTGATGGTCCCCACGTGCCGCCGCCAGGGGCAGCATGGGGTCTTGGCGTGCTGGTGCAGGGATGCGGTCTTGATGCACTGGAGCAGGGAGCATGCGAGCGCCTTCTTGAGGCCGAAGGATTTCGTGACAGCTCCTTTCTTGTCGCGCGGGCGCTGGACGCGGTGGGTCTCGTCCAGGGGCCGTGCACCTTGGAGCCATGGCACCTTCTTGGGGAGGAGGTGGCGGAGGCACCTCCTAAGCTGCATCGCCCATGCAGGATGGAGGGCGAGTCAGCGAGAGGGGCGACGCAGGAGAGACTCCCTGCGGCGCTGACGAGCTCAGTGATGCGAGCAAGCCACTCTTCGTAGAGGTCGTCGACGGGACGGTAGTGCAGGAGCTCACGTGCCAGGAGCAACGCAGCCTGCATGTTCGTGGGAGCGCGATGAGCATGAGACGACGAACCAGTTGGAGTCAGCGACAGAGTGGCGGTGCGGCCTTCCCGCCGCACCGAGGGATGCTGCGATGATGCTTGCTGCTTGTTCCCCGCCGGGCCGGTGGCGGTGTTGGCGGCAGGCGATGGAGAACTACGACGAGGCCCACTGGCGGGAGCCGTCTGGGCGACGCGGGAAGCGAGAGCAGCCCGACGCTCAGCGCGAGCTCGGTGAGCGTCCACCATGGATGCGACGAAGCGATGGAACACAAAACCGCAGAAAGAAGATTCCTGCGCACCCCTACCTGGCGCGCCAAATGTCGGATATCGAGTTCTGGCAAAACCCTTAAGGTTCGAACTCTGGGGTGTGCACGAAGATCTTCTCCCTACCGATCCACACTCCAAAACCTCGCTGCAGATCTAAGCTACACGATGAACAACACAAGGGACACAAGGTTTATACTGGTTCAGGCCACCGTTGTGGTGTAATACTCTAATCCAGTGTGTGGTGTGGTGGATTGCCTCTGGGGCTGATGATGAATAGTACAGAGGAAGAATAGCCTCGCGAGGGGTGTTCTTGAGCTGGTGCGGTATTCTACCAGGGATGGATTCGATCCTTCTCTAGACGAGATGCCTTCTACTGTGGCGGCTAGCCCTATATATAGAGGCCCTAGTCCTCTTCCCAAATATTGAGTGGGAAGGGAGCCAACAACGGTCATTTTGAAGGGGGACAGCTAGTACAAGCTATCCTGACTAAAGGTGGTCTTCGACTGCCGAAGGCACTGGTGATGATGCCGTCTTGGGCTCCACGGTGATCTCTGCCCTGCCATCTTGCTGGTCTTGGTCTCATTGCACCAATATGGAAACCTTTGCCTGATGCTCGGTACTCCACGCCTGTGCTTGCCCCCTTTGCACCAAAGAGGAAACAATGACACTGTGCCGGTTGGCGCCCGCCTGGCACCCGCCTGGTCTCAATAGTCATGGCTCGCGTCACGAGCACCTCGCAAGGTACTCCTTGCCTTGATCTCTCCGCCTCCTCACGAGCCTGCCTGGTGAGGCCGCCCCTGAGGAAGCCTTGTGTCGTCCGCCCCGCGAGGCTTGGCCCCTCGCGAGGGTCTTGAACTTGGGTTGATGAAGACGGGTCGTACTGGGCCACTGCTTGAGCCACGCCGCAGGCCGCAGGCAGGCAAGTCTGGGGACCCCCGTTCCCAGAACGCCGACATGTACTCCCTTCACTCTCTTGCCCATCTTCTTTCAATCCTCTAAATGCGCACTTTGCGCTCATTCTTCGTCTCCTTGCCATGAGTTGCCTCATCAGGTGTGCAGTACCCTGCACATATGTCCACAGGGATCTCAAAAGCAGTATTAACTTCAAGCTTATTTCCTCCTTTCTGAGGCCTTTAACCATCTGCCATTTTCTTTAGCTGAGGAATTTGAACAATCGAGTTCTCTAAAGAAGTGTGCAGCTTTTCTTCGAGGAACGCTGCAAATGAGTTAAGTTGATGAGAACCTAGTGATTCAGCAGCAGACATGTGTACCTGTGAACAGAGTATAGGTGCGAAGAATTTGGAGAGGTCATATGCATTCTCAGAAGTTTTTGCAAAACAGAACTAGTTTGAGGAAATTGACCCGATGTGTCTTGAAGAATTTCACTAAGTGTTCTTTGACTTAGGTTCCAGAGTTGTGCGTATCGTGAGATTCACACAATTGAGGAATCATGAAGAAAAACGTCACTTAGAGAAACAAATCAAGAACTGAAGATTTGTGCTAGTTGTTTAGAGTGTGGAGGTTGAAGAATAAACACCTTTTGAAGATTTGATGAAAATCATCAGTAGAATAAATGCGGTAAAAGTAACTTTTAATTACCCTTGATGAAGAACGCGACGAACAAGAGGTGTAGATTTAGAAGTTCGTCGGCTCGGATCTTCCACGCCCTAACTTGGCGGAGGAAGACATCTACGGTGGCGGTGGAGGGAAGATTTCCGCAGCCGGCGCGAGTACGACAGCGACGATGTCGAGGCAGTGAAGATCTTCCTCACTGGATTGCGGCGGCGCTAGGGCTTGAGAAGCTCAAGCAAGGGAGAGAGGTCGAGCGGAGTAAAAAAGAAATGAGGAAGGGAAGGGGGGTATTTATAGCTGAGGTGAAAAACTGTTCGCCCGAGGAAATTGGACGAACGTGCCCCTGACCCTTCTCATTCGCGTGACATGTGTCACCCACGTACTGAGAGGTGGAGATCGTGTGAGATTGTGGGTGAATAGATAAGTATATCATGGAATGCGTAACAGTTTGAGCGACAAAAGCCGAAAATTCGGATAAGAATATTTTAAAGTTTCGTTCGCAATTTCTTCAGCTGACAAGGACACAGTGAAGAATTTGAACGAGTTTCAAATAGAACGCACATGAAGAATTTGTGAATAGACTGGGTTGAGTTTAGCATAGAGGGGGAAGGGTCCAATCACGTTCACTTACCAGAAAAGTCAACTTGAAGAATTAGCAATAAGTGAATGATGTAGAGGATATAAACTCATATATATATATGTATAGTCAATGAAGAACAACGACGGAAAGAGTGAAGACAATGCAAAGTTGAAGAATTTGAAAAACTGGGGAATTTCAAAAATAAAAAAAACTCAAATTGAAGATTTTCAACTTTGGTTGGTGGCGTAACCCACCGTATAAGAAAGCTGATTTCAGACACCTCGTACAACTCTCGTAGGGTTCTGAGAATCAATTTCTTCATTAATTTCTTCACATTAGAGGGTTAGTCTTCATTGATTGAAGAAAAATGTTACTTTGTGTGTTGTACATCTAAGTCATCAAGTCAGCATAAGTGTTAGGATGTGTGTCCTTTTCAAAGAACATTTGAAGATTCTAGGATATTTAGCTCACACTGCAGCTTGCTAAATCTCTTCTCATCCAAGGGCTTTGTGAAGATATCGTCCAGCTGGTCTTCAGTACTTGCGTGGGCGATGGAGATGTCGCCCTTCAACACATGGTCACGAAGAAAATGATGATGAATCTGAATGTGCTTTGTCTTCGAGTGCTGAACTGGGTTGTGAGCAGTCTTGATAGCACTCTCATTGTCGTAGTAGAGTGGCACATTCTTCACATTGATGCCATAGTCCTTGAGGGTTTGCTTCATCCATAGCAATTGAGCATAGCAAGATCCAGCAGCAATGTACTCAGCTTCTGCAGTGGAGAGTGATACGCAGTTCTGCTTCTTCGAGGACCAACATACCAAGGATCGTCCGAGGCAATGACATGTGCCTGATGTTGACTTGCGGTCCACCCGATCGCCAACATAGTCAAAGTCTGAATATCCAATAAGATCAAAGGAAGAGCCCTTGGGATACCATAATCCAAGTGTTGGTGTGTGAGCTAGATATCGAAGAATATGCTTCACAGCCTTATGGTGTGATTCCTTGGGTGTAGCTTGAAATCGGGCACACATGCAAACACTAAGCATAATATCCGGCCTAGATGCACATAGGTACAATAAAGAGCCAATCATGGAGCGGTATACCTTTTGATTGAAGTCTTTACCATTTTCATCTGTGCATAGATGGCCATTTGTGGGCATAGGAATTTTGACGCCTTTGCAATCTTGCATGCCGAATTTCCTCAACACATCCTTGAGGTATTTCTCCTGAGATATGAATATGCCATTGTATTGTTGACGAATCTGAAGACCTAAGAAGAATTTCAATTCTCCCATCATACACATTTGATATTCTTCACTCATCATATAGGCAAATTCATCGCTGTAACGTTGGTTGGTACAACCAAAGATAATATCATCAACATATATTTGGCACACGAATAATTCATCATCATATGTTTTGGTGAAAAGAGTTGGGTCAAGTAAACCGGGTTTGAAGCCTTTCTTCATGAGGAATTCCTTCAGTGTGTCATACCATGCCCTAGGTGCTTGCTTGAGGCCATAGAGGGCCTTGTTGAGTCTGTAGACGTGATCTGGAAATTTTGGATCCTCAAAACCTGGTGGTTGAGCAACATATACTTTGTCCTCAAGCTTACCATTGAGGAATGCACTTTTCACATCCATTTGATGTAAGATGATATTATGATGGTTAGCGTAAGCAAGAAATATGCGAATAGCCTCAAGTCTAGTAACAGGTGCAAAAGTTTCATCAAAATCAATTCCTTCAACCTGTGTGTAGCCTTGAGCTACAAGACGAGCCTTATTCCTCACCACGAGGCCATTTTCTTCTTGTTTGTTGTGGTAGATCCATTTGGTACCGATGATGTTGTGCTTGCGTGGGTCTGGTCGCTTGACAAGCTCCCACACATTGTTGAGCTCGAATTGATGCAATTCATCTTGCATGGCTTGAATCCACTCGGATTCCATGAATGCTTCATCTACTTTAGTGGGCTCTGTGATAGAGACAAATGCAAAATTCCCACAAAAGTTAGATAAATGCGAAGCTTTTGAGCGCGTGAGGGGACCTGGTGCATGAATGTCACTGATGATCTTCTCGATCTGCACTTCGTTTGCTATGCAAGGATGTGCGGGTGACGACTTTGCTTAGGCCCAGTAGTTTCTTCAGGACCAGTTTCTTCAGCAGCACCAGCATGATTTTCTTCACGATCAGGAATGACTTCTTTTGAAGATTCTTCGGTAGGGATGACATCCTCAGTAGCTTTGAACTTGATGGATTCCTCAAGTGACATTTCATCTTGCACGGGAGGTAGGTGCTCTCTTTGCGAGCCATTAGTTTCATCGAACCGCACATCCACAGTTTCAACAACCTTGTGATGATTGATGTTGAAGACTTTGTAGGTGTGCGAATCCTTTCCGTAACCAAGCATAAAACCCTCATGTGCTTTTGGTGCAAATTTAGAGTGATGGTGAGGATCTCTAATCCAGCATTTAGCACCGAAGACTTTGAAATAACTTACATTGGGTTTCTTGTCAGCGAGGAGTTCATATGAGGTATTTTTGAAGAATTTGTGAAGGTATACCCTGTTAATGATGTGGCACGCAGTCCATGATGACATTCTGCTGAGGAGCATAAGGAGCAGACAATTCGTGAGTAATACCGAGCATATCAAGATATTCATCGAGGCCAGTGTTCTTGAACTCGGTTCCATTATCACTCCTGATATGCTTGATCTTCACACCGAAGTTAGTGGAAGCCCTTGAGGAAAATCGTCTGAAGACTTCCTGCACTTCATTTTTGTAAGTGATGATATGCACCCATGTGTAATGAGAATAGTCATCAACGTGGCAAAGCCATATAATGATGCAGAACTAGTGAACGTGGCATAATGAGTAGGGCCGAATAGATCCATATGAAGTAATTCAAATGGACAAGAAGTGGTCACGATGGTCTTCGTGGGATGCTTGGCTCTGGTGATCTTTCCAGCCTCACAAGCCCCACAAAGATGATCTTTGAGTAATTTGACACCCTCGATGCCAATGACGTGCTTCTTCTTCGCGAGTGTATGCAAGTTCCTCATCCCAGCACGACCAAGTCGTCGATGCCATAACCAGCATTATAAAGCTTTTGCAAGTAGACATGTGGCAGGCTGTGGTCCTGCAGAGAAATCAACAATATACAAGCCTCCTTTCCTAAAGCCTTCGAAGACTTTGGAGTTGTCAGATTCCATTAGCACAAGGTAGCGAAATTTGCCAAAGACAACAACCATATCAAGACCATAAAGCATTGAGACATACATAAGCTTGAATCCTAAGGACTCAACAAGCATGACCTTGTCCATGTGTTTATCCTTTGAGATTGCAACCTTACCTAGACCCAATACCTTGATTTTGCCTTTGTCAGCGTAGGTGATATGCTTCAGATGAGATGGTGACAAATCAGTGTCCATCAACAAGCTCCTACCACCAGCCATGTGATTTGTACATCCACTGTCAAGGACCCACTCAGTAGCTTTGGGTTGTTCATCCTACAGATGAATTAGTGCAACTTACGAACCCATCTACTTCATAAGTGAAGAATATGATATCAATTTCATCAACAGCAATAGACATAGTAATGTGAGGACGTGAGAAATGAATGGTTCATTTCTTCATGATTAGCTTGCGTCCTTTCAAGCACATTCAGGTCACCAGCAAATTCTTCAGACGAGTATGTTCTTCTAGAGACCTGACCCTACATAAGAGATTAGTTCTTTTTCTTCACCACCCACATCTGGAGGGGTGGCAAAGCATTCATCATTCTGCGAGCTCCATAAGAAAACGATGGCATTGAAGCCAGTGCACTTTGTTTCACAGAAGAGTGGTTAGGATAAGCATATGCATAAGTAGAGAAATTCTTTGAGGACATATGAACATAATGATTTGAAGAATAATGCACATAATCATAGTCTTTAGAATTTCCCTGCGAAACAGAAGTGTTAGCACGATGATTTTCACATGAGGATTTGGATCCATGTGAGGTATTTGTTCCATACGAGGAATTTGGTCCATATGAGGACTTGGATCCATAAGAAGATTTTGATCCATATGAAGTATTTGATCTGGGGTTCCTATCCTTCATGGGTGGTGTCATGATGACATTCACCTGAAGATTTTCAAGGCACCTTTTAGGAACCTAGATTTTCTTCATAGGGGGACCGTTCCTGCAGTTAGTTCCAACATATCTAGCAAATACTTCACCATTTCGATTCTTAAACAGCTTAAAGTTGGAGTCAAATGACTCATCAGAGGAATATGAAGAATCACAGGTAAAGCCAGATAAAGTGCATGGATCTACAGGAGGTCCTTTCGCAGCTACCCATGAAGTTTTGGGATACTGCTCAGGTTTCCAGTAGGTCCCATCAGCATTGAGTTTCCTCTCAAAGGCAATACCCTCTTTCCTAGGGTTCCTGTTCAAGATCTGCTTTTGAGCACATCACATAGAGTCTGATGCCCTTTGAGGCTTTTGTAAATGACTGTCACATACAATTCCTTCAGCCCTGCATTATCATCAGTGATACATGTGGTATCCTCAGATGAGGAATTTGTAACCACGGAGACAGTTGAAGAATTTGCAGCAATAGAAGCATTTGAACATTCAGGTGATGAATTAGCAGATTCACGCTCAATGCATTTCAGACATGGTGGAATAAATTCTTCCTGAGCAGAACTGATTTGTTGAGCAAGCAATGAATCATTTTCCTTCTGAAGATCTTCATAACTCGCTTTTAACTTCTCAAGATCTTGCTTTCTCTGAATAAATTCATAAGAAAGCTTCTCGTGATCAGTTAAGAGAGTGTTATGATGATTTTGAAGGTTGTCAAACTTTGACTGAAGTTTTTGAAGACTATCAGTCAAAGCCTTAGTTCGATCCAATTCCTCAAACAACATATCATCGCTTTCATCTAGCATGTTTTGAACTTTTTCAAGAGCTCTTTGTTGTTTATTGGCAAGTGAAGAAAGTTTGACATAACTAGGTCCAAATTCATCACTTGATTCATCATCAATAGATTCGGAAAGGTAGCATTCTGTTACCTTGGCACCATTTGCCATAAGGCATGGTGAAGAGGATGATGATTCAGGTGTGAAAGTCATTGTTGGGGAACGTTGTGGAAAACAAAAATTTTCCTACTCGTTTCACCAAGATCATCTAGGAGTTCATCTAGCAACGAGTGATTAGATGCATCTACATACCTTTGTAGATCGCGCACGGAAGCGTTCAAAAGAACGGTGATGATGTAGTCGTACTCGACGTGATCCAAATCACCGATGACCAGCGCCGAACGGACGGCACCTCCGCGTTCAACACACGTACGGGACGGGAGACGTCTCCTCCTTCTTGATCCAGCAAGGGGGAAGGAGAGGTTGATGAAGATCCAGCAGCACGACGGCGTGGTGGTGGATGCAGGGCGTCACAGCAGCAAGGCTTCGCCGAGACTACGAGGAAGAGACGTAACGGGGGGAGGTGGAGGCGCCAGGGGCTGGTGTAAAATCCCTCCTCTCCCCCCCACTATATATAGGGGTGCCAGGGGGGCGCCGGACCTAGTAGATGGCATCTACTAGGGGGGGGGGCAGCGGCCAAGGGGAGGTTTCCCTCCCCCCCAAGGCACCTAGGGGTGCCTTCCACCACATGGACTCTTCCATGGTGGAAACCCTAGGCGCATGGGCCTATAGGGGCTGGTGCCCTTGGCCCATCTAGGCCAAGGCGCACCCCCTACAGCCCATGTGGCCCCCCGGGACAGGTGGCCCCACCCGGTGGACCCCCGGGACCCTTCCGGTGGTCCCGGTACAATACCGATAACCCCGAAACTTGTCCCGATGCCCGAAATAGCACTTCCTATATATAATTCTGTACCTCCGGACCATTCTAGAACTCCTCGTGACGTCCGGGATCTCATCCGGGACTCCGAACAACATTCGGGTTTCTACATATACATATCTTCATAACCCTAGCGTCACCGAACCTTAAGTGTGTAGACCCTACGGGTTCGGGAGACAAGCAGACATGACCGAGACGACTCTCTGGTCAATAACCAACAGCGGGATCTGGATACCCATGTTGGCTCCCACATGCTCCACGATGATCTCATCGGATGAACCACGATGTCGAGGATTTAATCAATCCCGTACGCTATTCCCTTTGTCTATCGATATGTTACTTGCCCGAGATTCGATCGTCGGTATCCCAATACCTCGTTCAATCTCGTTACCGGCAAGTCACTTTACTCGTACCGTAATGCATGATCCCGTGACCAGACACTTGGTCACTTTGAGCTCATTATGATGATGCATTACCGAGTGGGCCCAGTGATACCTCACCGTCATACGGAGTGACAAATCCCAGTCTTGATCCATGTCACCCAACAGACACTTTCGGAGATACCCGTAGTCTACCTTTATAGTCACCCAGTTACGTTGTGACGTTTGGCATACCCAAAGTACTCCTACGGTATCCGGGAGTTACACGATCTCATGGTCTAAGGAAAAGATACTTTAACATTGGAAAACTCTAGCAAACGAACTATACGATCTTGTGCTATGTTTAGGATTGGGTCTTGTCCATCACATCATTCTCCCAATGATGTGATCTCGTTATCAATGACATCCAGTGTCCATAGTCAGGAAACCATGACTATCTGTTGATCAACGAGCTAGTCAACTAGAGGCTCACTAGGGACATGTTGGTGTCTGTTATTCACACATGTATTACGATTTCCGGATAACACAATTATAGCATGAATAAAGACAATTATCATGAACAAGGAAATATAATAATAATGCTTTTATTATTGCCTCTAGGGCATATTTCCAACAGTCTCCCACTTGCACTAGAGTCAATAATCTAGTTACATTGTGATGAATCGAACACCCATGGAATTCTGGTGTTGATCATGTTTTGCTCTAGGGAGAGGTTTAGTCAACGGATCTGCTACATTCAGGTCCATATGTACTTTACAAATCTCTATGTCTCCATCTTGAACATTTTCACGAATGGAGTTGAAGCGACGCTTGATGTGCCTTGTCTTCTTGTGAAACCTGGGCTCTTTGGCAAGTGAAATAGCTCCAGTGTTGTCACAGAAGAGCTTGATCGGCCCCGACGCATTGGGTATGACTCCTAGGTCGGTGATGAACTCCTTCACCCATATTGCTTCATGTGCTGCCTCCGAGGCTGCCATGTACTCCGCTTCACATGTAGATCCCGCCACGACGCTTTGCTTGCAACTGCACCAGCTTGCACACTTTGTCAGCATTCTTAGGATCGACAAAACCTTCCGGCTGTATCATATACAATTCTTCCTTAAGGAAACCATTAAGGAATGCCGTTTTGACGTCCATTTGCCATATTTCGTAATCATAGAATGCGGCAATTGCTAACATGATTCGGACGGACTTCAGCTTTGCTACCGGTGAGAAAGTCTCATCGTAGTCAACCCCTTGAACTTGTCGATAACCCTTAGTGACAAGCCGAGCTTTATAGATGGTCACATTACCATCCGTGTCTGTCTTCCTCTTAAAGATCCATTTATTTTCTATCGCTCGCCGCTCAATGGGCAAGTCAGTCAAAGTCCATACTTTGTTTTCATACATGGATCCTATCTCGGATTTCATGGCTTCTAGCCATTTGTCGGAATCCGGGCCCGCCATCGCTTCTTCATAGTTCGAAGGTTCACCGTTGTCTAACAGCATGATTTTCAAGACAGGGTTGCCGTACCACTCTGGTGCGGAACGTGTCCTTGTGGACCTTCGAATTTCAGTAGGGGCTTGATCAGAAGTATCTTGATCATTGTCATTAACTTCCTCTCTAGTCGGTGTAGGCACCTCAGGAACATTTTCTTGAGTTGCGCCATTTTCCGGTTCAAGAGGTAATACTTCATCAAGCTCTACTTTCCTCCCACTTACTTCTTTCGAGAGAAACTCTTTCTCTAGAAAGGACCCATTCTTGGCAACAAAGATCTTGCCTTCGGATCTGAGGTAGAAGGTGTACCCAATAGTTTCTTTTGGGTATCCTATGAAGACGCATTTTTCCGACTTGGGTTCGAGCTTTTCAGGTTGAAGTTTCTTGACATAAGCATCGCATCCCCAAACTTTTAGAAACGACAGCTTAGGTTTCTTCCCAAACCATAATTCATACGGTGTCGTCTCAACGGATTTCGGCGGAGCCCTATTTAAAGTGAATGCGGCAGTCTCTAAAGCATAGCCCCAAAAAGAAAGCGGTAAATCGGTAAGAGACATCATAGATCGCACCATATCTAACAGAGTGCGATTACGACGTTCAGACACACCATTACGCTGAGGTGTTCCAGGCGGCGTGAGTTGTGAAACTATTCCACATTTTCTTAAGTGTGCCCCAAACTCGTGACTCAAGTATTCTCCTCCACGATCTGATCATAAAAACTTGATTTTCCTATCACGTTGATTTTCAACCTCACTCTGAAATTCCTTGAACTTTTCAAAGGTTTCAGACTTGTGTTTCATTAAGTAGATATACCCATACCTACTTAAATCATCAGTGAGGGTGAGAACATAACGATAGCCACCACGAGCCTCAACACTCATTGGACCGCACACATCAGTATGTATGATTTCCAATAAGTCGGTTGCTCGCTCCATTGTTCCTGAGAACGGAGTCTTGGTCATTTTACCCATAAGGCATGGTTCGCATGTGTCAAATGATTCATAATCAAGAGACTCTAAAAGTCCATCAGCATGGAGCTTCTTCATGCGTTTGACACCTATGTGACCAAGGCGGCAGTGGCACATGTATGTGGGACTATCATTATCAACCTTACTTCTTTTGGTACTCACATTATGAACATGTGTAGCATCACGTTCGAGATTCATAAAGAATAAACCATTCACCATAGGAGCATGACCATAAAACATATCTCTCATAAAAATGGAACAACCATTGTTCTCAGATTTAAAAGAGTAGCCATCTCGAATTAAACGAGATCCCGATACAATGTTCATGCTCAAAGCTGGCACTAAATAACAATTATTAAGGTTTAAAACTAATCCCGAAGGGAGATGCAGAGGTAGCGTGCCGACGGCGATCACATTGACCTTGGAACCATTCCCGACGCGCATCGTCACCTCGTCCTTTGCCAGTTTCCGCTTATTCCGCAGCCCCTGCTTTGAGTTACAAATGTGAGCAACTGCACCGGTATCAAATACCCAGGAGCTACTACGGGCACTAGTAAGGTACACATCAATTACATGTATATCACATATACCTTTTGTTTTGCCGGCCTTCTTATCCGCTAAGTACTTAGGGCAGTTCCGCTTCCAGTGACCGCTTCCCTTGCAATAAAAGCACTCAGTCTCGGGCTTGGGTCCATTCTTTGGCTTCTTCCCGGCAGCTTGCTTGCCGGGCGCGGCAACCTCCTTGCCATCCTTCTTGAAGTTCTTTTTACCCTTGCCTTTCTTGAACTTAGTGGTTTTATTGACCATCAACACTTGATGTTCCTTCCTGACTTCTACCTCTGCTGATTTCAGCATAGCAAATACTTCAGGAATGGTCTTTTCCATCCCCTGCATATTGAAGTTCATCACAAAGCTCTTGTAGCTTGGTGGAAGCGACTGGAGGATTCTGTCAATGACCGCATCATCCGGGAGATTAACTCCCAGCTGAGTCAAGCGGTTATGCAACCCAGACATAGTGAGTATGTGCTCACTGACAGAACTGTTTTCCTCCATCTTACAGCTGAAGAATTTGTCGGAGACTTCATATCTCTTGACCCGGGCATGAGCTTGGAAAACCATTTTCAGCTCTTCGAACATCTCATATGCTCCATGTCTCTCAAAACGCTTTTGGAGCCCCGGCTCTAGGCTATAAAGCATGCCGCACTGAACGAGGGAGTAGTCATCGAAACGTGCCTGCCAAGCGTTCATAACATCTTGTTCTGCAGGGAGAACGGGTGCATCACCAAGCGGTGCTTGTAGGACATAATCTTTCTTGGCAGCTATGAGGATGATCCTCAGGTTCCGGACCCAGTCCGTATAGTTGCTGCCATCGTCTTTCAGCTTAGTTTTCTCTAGGAACGCGTTGAAGTTGAGGACTACGTTGGCCATTTGATCTACAAGACATATTGCAAAGATTTTAGACTAAGTTCATGATAATTAAGTTCAACTAATCAAATTATTAATGAATTCCCACTTAGATTAGACATCCCTCCAGTCATCTAAGTATTACATGATCCGAGTTTAACTAGACCGTGTCCGATCATCACGTGAGACGGACTAGTCAACGTCGGTGAACATCTTCATGTTGATCGTATCTACTATACGACTCATGCTCGACCTTTCGGTCTTCTGTGTTACGAGGCCATGTCTGTACATGCTAGGCTCGTCAAGTCAACCTAAGTGTTTGCATGTGTAAATCTGTCTTACACCCGCTGTATGTGAACGTCTGAATAAAACACCCGATCATCACGTGGTGTTTTGAAACAGCGAACTGTCGCAACGGTGCAAAGTTAGGGGGAACACTTCTTGAAATTATTGTGAGGGATCATCTTATTTACTACCGTCGTTCTAAGTAAACAAGATGCAAAACATGATAAACATCACATGCAATCAAATAATAAGCGTGACATGATATGGCCATTATCACATAGCTCCTTTGATCTCCATCTTGGGGCTCCATGATCATCTTGTCACCGGCTTGACACCATGATCTCCATCATCATGATCTCCATCATCGTGTCTCCATGAAGTTGCTCGCCAACTATTACTTCTACTACTATGGCTAACGCGTTTAGCAATAAAGTAAAGTAATTTACATGGCGTTTCTTGATGACACGCAGGTCATATAAAAGAATAAAGACAACTCCTATGGCTCCTGCCGGTTGTCATACTCATCGACATGCAAGTCGTGATTCCTATTACAATAGCATGAACATCTCATACATCACATATAGATCATTCATCATTCATCACAACTTTGGCCATATCATATCACAAACCACTTGCTGCAAAAACAAGTTAGACGTCCTCTAATTGTTGTTGCAAGTTTTACGTGGCTGAATTAGGGTTCTAGCAAGAACGTTTTCTTACCTACGTTAAAGCCACAACGTGATTTGTCAACTTCTATTTACCCTTCATAAGGACCCTGTTCATCGATTCCGCTCCAACTAAAGTAGGAGAGACAGACACCCGCCAGCCACCTTATGCAACTAGTGCTTGTTAGTCGGTGGAACCGGTCTCACATAAGCGTACGTGTAAGGTTGGTCCGGGCCGCTTCATCCCACAATACCGCTAAAGCAAGAAAGGACTAGTAACGGCAACAAAGTTGACAAATCTACGCCCACAACAAATTGTGTTCTACTCGCGCAACAAGAACTACGCATAGACCTAGCTCATGATGCCACTGTTGGGGAATGTTGCGGAAAACAAAAATTTTCCTACTCGTTTCACCAAGATCATCTAGGAGTTCATCTAGCAACGAGTGATTAGATGCATCTACATACCTTTGTAGATCGCGCACGGAAGCGTTCAAAAGAACGGTGATGATGTAGTCGTACTCGACGTGATCCAAATCACCGATGACCAGCGCCGAACGGACGGCACCTCCGCGTTCAACACACGTACAGGACGGGAGACGTCTCCTCCTTCTTGATCCAGCAAGGGGGAAGGAGAGGTTGATGAAGATCCAGCAGCACGACGGCGTGGTGGTGGATGCAGGGCGTCACAGCAGCAGGGCTTCGCCGAGACTACGAGGAAGAGACGTAACGGGGGGAGGTGGAGGCGCCAGGGGCTGGTGTAAAATCCCTCCTCTCCCCCCACTATATATAGGGGTGCCAGGGGGGGCGCCGGCCCTAGTATATGGCATCTACTAGGGGGGGGGGCGGCGGCCAAGGGGAGGTTTCCCTCCCCCCCAAGGCACCTAGGGGTGCCTTCCACCACATGGACTCTTCCATGGTGGACCCTAGGCGCATGGGCCTATAGGGGCTGGTGCCCTTGGCCCATCTAGGCCAAGGCGCACCCCCTACAGCCCATGTGGCCCCCCGGGACAGGTGGCCCCACCCGGTGGACCCCCGGGACCCTTCCGGTGGTCCCGGTACAATACCGATAACCCCGAAACTTGTCCCGATGCCCGAAATAGCACTTCCTATATATAATTCTTTACCTCCGGACCATTCCGGAACTCCTCGTGACGTCCGGGATCTCATCTGGGACTCCAAACAACATTCGGGTTTCTACATATACATATCTTCATAACCCTAGCGTCACCGAACCTTAAGTGTGTAGACCCTACGGGTTCGGGAGACAAGCAGACATGACCGAGACGACTCTCCGATCAATAACCAACAGCGGGATCTGGATACCCATGTTGGCTCCCACATGCTCCACGATGATCTCATCAGATGAACCACGATGTCGAGGATTTAATCAATCCCGTACGCTATTCCCTTTGTCTATCGATATGTTACTTGCCCGAGATTCGATCGTCGGTATCCCAATACCTCGTTCAATCTCGTTACCGGCAAGTCACTTTACTCGTACCGTAATGCATGATCCCGTGACCAGACACTTGGTCACTTTGAGCTCATTATGATGATGCATTACCGAGTGGGCCCGGTGATACCTCTCCGTCATACGGAGTGACAAATCCCAGTCTTGATCCATGTCACCCAACAGACACTTTCGGAGATACCCGTAGTCTACCTTTATAGTCACCCAGTTACGTTGTGACGTTTGGCATACCCAAAGTACTCCTACGGTATCCGGGAGTTACACGATCTCATGGTCTAAGGAAAAGATACTTTGACATTGGAAAACTCTAGCAAACGAACTATACGATCTTGTGCTATGTTTAGGATTGGGTCTTGTCCATCACATCATTCTCCCAATGATGTGATCTCGTTATCAATGACATCCAGTGTCCATAGTCAGGAAACCATGACTATCTGTTGATCAACGAGCTAGTCAACTAGAGGCTCACTAGGGACATGTTGGTGTCTGTTATTCACACATGTATTACGATTTCCGGATAACACAATTATAGCATGAATAAAGACAATTATCATGAACAAGGAAATATAATAATAATGCTTTTATTATTGCCTCTAGGGCATATTTCCAACAGTCATCTCCTTGAGTGATTCCTTGAAATCCTCAAACCAAGGATCATGACGAGTACGATGGCCTTCGTAGACCTCAGAGAGTTGGTCCTGGATTAGCTTTGCATGGTTGAGATGCATGACGTTCCTGAACTGATTTTGGGACAAATAGGAGCAGATGACATCCTTCGCTGTGAGGTTGAGTAGTGTGTACTTGCGAATGTCATCAGCCTCCGCCATCTTGCATAGATCGATAAGACCAATCTCAGTGACAGTCCATAGTTTGCTGTTCATTGCCATGAGTCACTTCTTCATCATGGCCTTCCACTTGGGATACTCATGACCATCAAAGATGGGGCAGGACACACTCCTCATTCCTACAGTCGACATACTAAAACTCCATGCGATTAAACCAAAATCACACAGAACAAGGGAGTACCTTGCTCTGATACCAATTGAAAGTGCGTTACGTCGACTAGATGGGGGGTGAATAGGCGATTTTTATGAATTCTTCACTGTGGAATTTCAGGGTGAAGAAATTCCCAAACAAAGAACTACTTGCAGCGGAATACGTACTCAGGTATAAGCATAACAGAGCAACAGCATGGTCATCATGATGAAATGAAAGACAAACACAGAGTACAGAAAGCGTAAACATAGGATAAGCAGGATGAATACAAAACAGACTGAAGAAATAGGATTGAGGAATTAGAGAAAGTCTTCAGTCCAAGTCTTCAAACAGTAATGATCAAGTTCATCAACACACAAATGAGGAAATGAAAGGGTTGAGGAAATAGAACCAGTTGGCTTGGTGAAGATAATGATTTGGTAGACCAGTTCCAACTGCTATGACAGTTGTATGTCTGGTTGGAGCGGCTGAGTTTTTAAACTTGAGGACACACAGTCCCGGACACACAGTCCTCACTGTATTCTCCTTGAGCTAAGATCACACAGACCTCGCCCAACAATAGTGGTAAGTCTTCATAGCTGACTTCCAAACCTTCACACACTTGGTCACTCGGCAATCCACAATTCCTCTTGGATGCTCAGACCATGACGCCTAACCGTCTGGAGGATACACAATCCTCAAAGGTAACAAGCGGCGGTTCCACACAGGAACAATCTCTTCAGTGATGCTCAATCACTTCGGGTTTTGTAGGTTTGGGTTTGGGATTTGGGTTTTCCTCACTTGATGATTTTCACTCAAAGTCCTCGGAGGATGGGATGCTCTCAAATGACAAGTGTCAGTTTCTCTCTGAGCAGCCAACCAACTAGTGGTTGTAGGGGGCGGCTATTTATAGCCTAGGGAGCAGCCCGACTTGATAAGACATAGATGCCCTTGGCAGATATGACCGTTAGGTGGTAGGATATTTTGGAACAACTGGCGCGCGACTCAACAACGGTCGAATATTTGAGGTTTGAATTCCTCAAGGCTATCATGTTCCTCACTGTGTAGGCAATCCGCACTGGCGAATTCCTAACTCCTCAGTCAGAACAAATTCCTCAGAGATCAGAAGATCATCGTCTCTGTCACTGAAGAAATTTGACTGAACTGATATGAGATTTCCAATGGCTTCACTCGAAGGATTGGGTAGGTGTAGGATTTTGAGTTGAGCATCACTTGGAAATTAGTTTCCTCAATATTACCTCGACCCCCTTTAACAATACGGTGTTTTCTATGACTCAAGAAAGAGAAAATGAAACTACGAAAACAAAAGTCTTCATGCTTCAGATTCCTCGCATGAATATCAAAGTCTTCAAGGTCACACCAATTTCTTCACTTTCAAAGTCTTCAGGAGAACCAAAGTCTTCAGCCGAAGACATTAATTTTTAGGGGTCGACTTTCACTGTTAGTATCAAACTCCTCATTGACTTATAGAGCCTGTGTACACTCACAAACATATCAGTCCCTTAACCTATAAGTCTTCAATACACCAAAGTCACTAAGGGGCACTAGATGCACTTACAATACCGCATATAGGTAGGTATAGTGGACTCATAAGGCAAAACTGGTTTAAAGGGTTTTGGATGCACAAGTAGTGACCGTACTTAGTGCAAAATGAAGGCTAGCAAAAAGATTGAGAAGTGACCAAGCAAAAAGCAAAAAATCTTGTACCCAAGCATTAAGCATAAGTAACACCGAATAATGCACCATAAGTAGTATATAAATTTCATTGCATAACTATTGACTTTCGTGCTTGCATAGGGATTCACAAACCTTAACATCAATATTCTTACTAAAGCACAATTACTCATCAACATGACTCACATATCATATCGTCATATCTCAAAACCATTACTAAGAATCAAGTTTATTTTGTCCAATGATCTTCATGAAAGTTTTTATTATATCCTACTTGGATATCTATCACTTTGGGACTATTTTTATATGTTGCTTTTGATAAGCTCAAACAAATATAAGTGAAGATCATGAGCATAATTTTTCTTTCTCTCAAAATAATCTAAGTGAAGCAAGAGAGAATTTCTTAAAATTTTACTAACTCCCAAATATATCTAAGTGAAGCCTGAGAGCATTTCTTAAAAAATAACAAAGCACACCGTGCTCAAAAAGATATAAGTGAAGCACTAGAGCAAATCCATGGCTCTAAAAATTGAAGTGAAGCATAGGAGCAAGCATAGCATAACTTTTGGCTCTCTAAATAAGGTGTGTCCAACAAGGATTCAATACTTAGAACAGAAAGCAAAACAAGCAAAGACTCATATCATACAATACGCTCCAAGCAAAACTCATAGTATGCGACGAATAAAAATATAGCTTCAAGTAAAATACCGATGGTTGTTAGAAGAAAGCGGGGATGCCACTCGGGGGCATCCCCAAGCTTAGTTGCTTGCTACTTCTTTGAATATTATCTTGGGGTGCCTCGGGCATCCTAAAGCTTAGCCTTTTGCTAATCCTTATTCCTTCATCCATCGTAAGATCACCCAAAACTAGAAAACTTCAATCACACAAAACTCAAACAAAACCTTTGTGAGATCCGTTAGTGTAAGAAAACAAACCAGTACTATAAGTGCTATAGAAAACCGATTCTTATTTTTTTGCATTATATCTACTGTACTCCAACTTTTATATGGCAAAAACTCATCAAAGAAAACCATAGAATCATCAAAACAAGCACACAACGCAAAGAAAACAGAATCTATCAAAAACATAACAGTCTGTAGCAATCTAAATATTTCGAATACTTCTATAACTCAAAAAATTCTGAAATAAATTGGTGCACGTGAGAAATTTGTCTATTAATCTTCTGCAAAAATAATCAAATCAAAATCACTCTTCTGTTAAAATTAAAAAATAATCTCATGAGTGCAAAATTTTCTGTTTTTCAGCAAGATCAAAGAAACTTTCACCCAAATCTTCCCAAAGGCCTTGCTTGGCACAAACACCAATGAAAACACAAAAAACACAATCATAACAGTATCAAAATTGTGATAACTCACAAGAACAGAAAGCAAAAATTAAAAATAAATTTTATTCATTGGGTTGCCTCCCAACAAGCGCTATCGTTTTACGCCCCTAGCTAGGCATAACGCATAGGATCTAAGTTTTGTCATCTTTGGTTCTAGATCGATAAGATGCCCTCATGATTGATTCATATGGTGGCCTAATTGTTGTTATAGGGAAGTTTTCCATTCCCTTCCTTAGTGGAAGTTGAAACTTAATATTGCCTTCTTTCATGTCAATCACGGCACCAATAGTACGCAAAAACGGTCTACCAAGAATAATTGGACAAGACGGATTGCAATCAATATCAAAAACAATAAAATATATGGGTACATAATTCCTATTTGCAATAATAAGAACATAATTAATTCTTCCCATAGGCTTTTTGATAGTAGAATCCGCTAAGTGCAAATTTAAAGAGCATTCTTCAGTATTGGTAAGACCAAGCACATCACATGAATTCTAGAAACACTAGCACCCAAGTCACATAAAGCAAAACACTCGTAATTTTTAATCTTAACTTTGATATGTTCCCCCTCATGATGCAATTCTCTAGGAATTGAAACTTCTAATTCCAACTTTTCTTCAAAAGCTTTCATCACGGCATCAACAATATGTTTAGTAAAAGCTTTATTTTGTTCATAAGCATGGGGTTAATTTATTATGGATTGAAACAAAGAAATACAACCAAAGAGCAACTATCATAATTGAAGTTTTTGTAATCCAAAATAGTGGGCACATCACTAGTTAAAGTCTTGACCTCTTCAAACCCACTTTTATCAATTTTCTCAACAAGATTTTCACCCTCCGAATCATAGGGACGCCTTCTAACTAAAGTTGACTCTTCTCTAGTCCCTTTTTCATCAATCTTAATTTTACTAAACAAATAATCAATAGAAGAAACACCAATCATTTTAAGATCTTCATCACTTTTATGAAAGTAATCACTAGAAAACGCTCTTTCTAAAAATTCTCTTTTAGCCCTAAGCATATCGGTTCTTTTCTTACTTTCATCCATAGAAACATAAAGAGCTTTAATTGATTCTTAAATTTTAGGCACATAAACTTTCATCTTGAGAGTTTCTACATCATGAGAAATTCTATCAACACTTCTAGACAAATCATCAATTTTATTCAACTTTTCTTCTATCGAAGTGTTGAAAGTTTTTTGCGTATTGATAAATTATTTAATGTTGCTCTGAAGATCAGAGGTATTTATATTATTATTATAGGTTGGATTACCATAGAAATTACCATAGTTATTAGAGGAATTACTAGGAAAAGGCCTAGGATTAAAATTACCTCTATAAGCATTGTTATTGAAATTATTTCGCGAGACAAAATTTACATCTATGGCATCACTATTTTTCTCAATCAAAGTAGACAAAGGCACATCATTAAAATCAATAGGAGCACTTTTATTAGCAATCATCTTCACAAGAGCATCAACTTTTTCACTCAAAGAGTTTATTTCTTCTACCGAATTGACTTTTTTACTAGTAGGAGCTCTTTCGGTATGCCATTGCGAGTAATTTGCCATACTATTGTGTAGCAATTTAGTAGCTTCACCCTAAGTAATTTACATAAAAGTACCCCCCGCGGCTGAATCTAAAAGATTACGAGAAACAAAATTCAACCCCATATAAAATTTTTGTATGACCGTCCAAAGATTTAACCCATGAGTTGGGCAATTCCTTAGCATCAATTTCATCCTTTCCCAAGATTGTGCAACATGCTAATGTTGAAGTTGCTTGAGATTCATGATCTGGGTTCTAAGGGAAATAATTTTTGCGGGCGGAAAATACTTAGTAATAAAAGCATCCTTGCACTTGTTCCAAGAATCAATACTATTGCGAGGCAAAGAAGAAAACCAACTTTTTGCACGATCTCACAAACAAAACGGAAATAATTTCAACTTCACAACATCATTGTCCACACCTTTTTTCTTTTGCATATCGCATAATTCCACGAATGTGTTAAGATGGGATGCGACATCCTAATTTGGAGTACCGGCAAATTGATCTTTCATGACAAGATTCAGCAAAGCAGTATTAATATCACAAGACTCCGCACTAGTGGCGGGAGGAGCAATCGGAGTGCTAATAAAATCATTGTTGTTGGTGTTTGAGAAATCACAAAACTTAGTGATCTCTTGAGTCATGATGACTTCACAACAAGATTGCACTCAAAAACAGATTTGATGAGAAAACGGCGAACGAAAAAGAGGGCGAATAAAACGGCAAATTTTTGTGAAGTGGGAGAGAGGAAAACGAGAGGCAAATGGCCAATGATGTAAATTGCGAGGAGATGAGATTTGTGATTAGGAACCTGATTGATGTTGAAGATCTTCCCCAACAATGGCGCCAGGAGTTCTGTTTGATGTCTGCTAGAACTACTTTGGTATTTCCCCAAAGAGGAAGGGATGATGCAGTATAGTGATGGTAGGTGTCGGTGTCAAAACCGGCGGATCTCGGGTAGGGGGTCCCGAACTGTGCGTCTAGGCAGATGGTAACAGGAGACAAGGGACACGATGTTCTTACCTAGGTTCGGGCCCTCTCGGTGGAGGTAAAACCCTACTCCTGCTTGATTAATATTGATGATATGGGTAGTACAAGAGTAGATCTACCACGAGATCAAGGAGGCTAAACCCTAGAAGCTAGCCTATGGTATGATTGTTGTTCGTCCTACGGACTAAAACCCTCCGGTTTATATAGACACCGGAGAGGGCTAGGGTTACACAAAGTCGGTTACAATGGTAGGAGATCTACATATCCGTATTGCCAAGCTTGCCTTCCACGCCAAGGAAAGTCCCATCCGGACACGGGACGAAGTCTTCAATCTTGTATCTTCATAGTCTTGGAGTCCGGCCAATGATGATAGTTCGGCTATCCGGACACCCTCTAGTCCAGGACTCCCTCAGTAGCCCCCGAACCAGGCTTCAATGACGACGAGTCCGGCGTGCATATTGTCTTCGGCATTGCAAGGCGGATTCTCCTCCAAATTCCATGTGCTTGCCGAATAGTGTCCGGCTTCCTTATAAATGTTGCGCTTCTTGGCTTCCATGTCCAATAATGGCCCTCTTCCACGTGTCGTACGAATGCGAAAAGCCAGGGTATTTTTACACTTTACCCCCTAGTTGCGCGAATAGGCTGCCTATAAGAGAGGCGAGGATCTAGATCCGAATCACACCATCCTCCTTCCGTGAGTATTCATCGAAGCGCCTCTGACAAAATCCACTCCATCATGGACAGTCGACGCGGCTCCTCCTCTCGCGCTCCCAGCCCTCAGCCAGGAGATTGGGGAAGATGTTCAGTCCCGCATAGTGAGCTAGTGACGCTCCAAGCAGAGGGATATCTTCCCCCAGCCTTTATGGTTCCGATTCGAGCCGGACTTGCCACCTACAAGGGCGGAAAGCAGGCGGAGAGCATCCCCATTCCCTCCAAAGGAGAGCAGGTATGCTTCATCCCTTATCTAATAAGGGGACTCGGATTTCCCATACATCCGTTTCTCCGGGGGCTCCTGGAGTTCTATGGGCTCTAGCTTCACCACCTTACGCCTGCCTCCATCCTGCACATCGCGGGCTTCGTGGCCCTTTGCGAGCTGTTCTTGGGCACCGAGGCCCATTTTGCGCTGTGGAAGAGACTATTTTGCCTCGTACCCCGTTCTCATGAGGGGTCAATATATCAAGTGGGCGGAGTCGAAATATGGCGCATCGCCGGGACCGGATATCTATCCGGAACCCCGAAGAAGGTGTCCGAAGACTAGCCTTCGAAATGGTTTTATATGGAGGACGCCCCGCTACCGGACCCAGCACAGATCGGCCTCCCGGAGTTCAGCAACGCTCCTTTGAAGAAACGCCTGAGTTGGCGCCCGCGGAGCCCTCAACGGGAGAATGATAGGGACGTCCAATATCTGATGGGCCGAATAAGGTTATTGGCTCATTCCGGATTGACCATGATTGGGGTCATGGCCACATGCATTATGCGGGGGGTGCAGCCGCTCCAGTATAGGGGCCACCCCATGTGGGATTTCAACAGGGAGGATGATGCCACCCGCCATGGCCGCAAGGGGCCAGGCTCAGTTGCCGATCTGGTAAAGATATTGTCCGGCATGTACAAAGGGGAGAAGGAGGACTTCCTCCGTGCTAGTCCATTGAATGGATTTTCCATGAATAACCCTCGGAGCTGGGTAAGCGGACGTTTATCTATCCGATCCATATTCCCAAAGTTAAGTGTCTCACTTTGTGATTTCGACGCAGGAACTGCACCGGGACGTAGAGGACATACACAGCCTGACTCCACAACCCGAGGATCCGGAACGATCCCTTGATCCAGCCTCCGAAGAGGATCCGGACATAAAGGTGGAGCTGATCGATGGGGTGTTCCACCAACTTAGCATTGACAATGCTTTGGTCGCCATTACGGCCGACTACCCCGGAATATCTCCGGTTTCCCAGGTAACTGTGACCGGAGTCCTGATACCATTACTCATCCGTGCTTATCTCTAACCACCGTATACCAACGGTGTTCCGCAGGAGGTGCCTTCGAGGCGGGAAGCCGAACCCGCGGCGGCTGGCCAACAAGGGGCAGCTCGGCCCAGCAGGCGGAAAAGGAGTGCGACGCGAATCGAAACGTCACCGCAATGGTATGACGCACCACCGTGTTTAAAGGAAAGATTCCTGGGAGGTATATTAACGCTCATGATTTTCCCAGTAGAAAGAGCGCTCGCCGGACTGTGTCCGGAGAGGTTGCCAATCAAGCCTCCGCCAGCCAGGCTCCAACGCCTGGTCCGGAGGGGGAGGTGAACACAAGGCGTGCGCCGGATGCTCCTCCAACGGAGGATGCCGATAGGCTGTCCACCACCAGATCTGAGGTGGAGAGCGCCATGAATCATAGATGCCGCCGGACAGTTCTTCGTGACGCATGTTTCTCCCCGGAGGCATTGAATGCCTTTAATGCGGGAGATGCGCACCTCCGTGCCGCTCGAGATGGTCTAACCAAAGCCACGGAGCAGTATGTGAAAGACATACAGGTGAGTGAATTTTGACCACTTATATATATTAGTAGCCCCCAAGACTTAAAATAGTTAGAATAACTGATTTAAGGATCATTTGTTTTGCAGGATCTTTCAGAAAAGAATACCAACTGTCCCAGGAGCTTCAAGAGTGCAAGGCCCAACTTGAGGCCGCACTAGCCGCCACAGGGGGAGCCACAAAGACCCCCTCTGGTAATACATACTCCAAAAGATGAGTAGTTTGTGAAGTGCGGCGTGTGTATAAGTCTGACAATAATATTGCAGATGGCGCCGGACTAGATCCGGACAAGCAACAGCTACTACGCCAGCTGAAAGCCGGCGAGAAGGTGCTTATGAGGGTGCAGCAAGAGAGGAATAAACTCCAAGATGCCAACACCCAGCTGAGCGAGGAACTAAAGGATGTTCGGGCCCAGCTGTCTGACTTCGTGAAGGAGAATCGGCGGCTTCGTCGCGGAATTTATAGTAAGTGCTTGAGCAAACTTTTTTGAAAAGAAGAGTTCGGCGAGGAAGTCGATTGACAGAAATGTGTCTGTAGGCATGCTCATAGGTCGTCCTGCAGAGGAAATGCCCGGTTCAACGGGTGACCTACTTCCCGAGCTGCTGCAACTGCACGAACGTGTTCGGCAGGTGATGAGCGGGGTCGCCCAGGCCTTGTGGTCTTCCGTGTCCTTGCCCAAAGGTCTTGGAGAGCTTGTGGAGAAGCTTCAGGGAGCACGGCGGCGCTTCCGGTTGTGGAAGATATCGGCCTGCCGTCAAGGCGCCAGGGAGGCCTCGGCCATGGTGAAGACACGGTATGCGAAGGCTGACCCCAACCACATGGCCGAGGTCGGACCTGTGGGGCCCGATGGGAAGGAGATCCCTGTGAGCTTAGTGTACGACCAAGTAGAGTTGGCCGCAAAGTATTCACAGTGGGACTGTAAACTAGACAGTTTATTAGATGGTATCGAAGAGGAATACCATCAGTCAGCTTGACTATGTAATTTGAAATGACATGAAAAATGCCTTCTAGCCGGATTGTAGATCGTTTGTCATTGCGGACCTTTTCGCTTCAACCTCGGGACCCGACAGTCCGGAGTGTGTCGGAATACCCTCACGGTTATATAAAAACCGGGGAATGCGTGGAGACCAGGCGTAGGGGTCATTAGTGCTTTATCAGACAAGTGCCCAACTAGTTATGTTATATTACATGGTTAGTAAGAAACATCTTCCAGGGAGAATAGTTCCGTTAGGGGTTCCTTTCCCTGGGAGGCATGCCCTAAAGTGCATGTCCGGACTGCGAAAAAAGCAGGAAAGCATTTGGGGGCAGATAAATAAATGGGTAAGAAATCATCTTTCAATTCACCGACCGAATATTCCCTTAATAATGCTAGATTTCGGCTTCACCCAGTCTGAGGTACACATCCGGCTGACCCGGCAGTAACAATCGCAGAGGTGCTCCCTTTACCTCCTAGCCGAACAATCGGGAACGTAGGGGTAAGCACAGGAGCCAGGCAACCCAGCTTGGCCAAAACTTAAGTCATATCGATGCATATAATGGTGAATAAAAGGTACATGCGGAAGTGTGACACATGTGTTGGGTATAAAGCACGTATAAATAAGCTTCTGTTAAAGAAGCCCCCAGGTATAATGAGTGCGGATAGCACGTCAAGTGTGTGCGAACTATGCGCAGATGAGCCACCAATGGCCCGTGAGAGAAGAAAAAAAGGAAAAAAAAGAGAGGGGAAAAATAAAAGACAATTAAAGTATAAAATATAGACGGGGGAGGGAGACGAACTCAGAGTCCGGCGCTAGGCGTAGAATCTACGGAGACGGGCTGCGTTCCATGGATTTGGCTCGAGTCGGTTATCCGATGCATTTCACAGACTGTATGCTCCGCCGGTCAGTACCTGGTCGATGATGAAGGGACCTTCCCATTTGGGCTTGAGCTTGTCCTTTTTCTTGTCCGGCAGGCATAGAACTAGTTCGCCAACATTGTAAGTTTTGGCCCGTACTTCTCTACTTTGATATCTTTGAGCCTGCTGTTGATAGAATGCGGAACGAGCTTTTGCCACGTCACGCTCCTCTTCTAAGGCATCCAAACTGTCCTGCCGATCCAGCTCGGCTTCTCTTTCTTTGTACATGCACACGCGAGCTGAGTCATGAATTATGTCGTAGGGCAAAACTGCCTCTGCGCCGTATACCGTAAAAAATGGTGTGAATCCGGTAGTGCGGTTTGGCGTGGTCCGCAGCCCCCAGAGTATGGAGTCGAGCTCCTCTACCCAGTGCGTGTTAGATTCCTTAAGGGACCGCACTAGTCTGGGTTTGATGCCGCTCATGATTAGACCATTTGCTCGTTCGACTTGACTGTTAGTTTGAGGGTGATAGACTGAAGCGTAGTCGAGCTTGATGCCCATGTTTTTGCACCAGAGTTTAACCTCGTCGGCCGTGAAGTTTGTGCCGTTATCAGTGATGATGCTATGGGGGACGCCGTAACGGTGTACTACCCCAGATATGAAGTCTATCACAGGTCCGGATTCGGCCGTTTTAACTGGCTTGGCCTCTATCCATTTGGTGAATTTGTCCACCATGACCAATAGGTATTTTTGCTTGTGGGTTCCCCCTTTAAGGGGTCCAACCATGTCAAGCCCCCAGACCGCGAACGGCCAGGTGATGGGTATAGTTTTGAGGGCGGTGGGTGGCATGTGGCTTTGATTAGCAAAGAGCTGGCAACCGACGCATCATTGGACTTAGTCCTGAGCATCTGCCCGGGCCGTCGGCCAATAAAATCCTGTATGGAAGGCCTTGCCTACAAGGGCCCGGGCTGCGGCGTGGTGCCCACCGAGTCCGGCGTGAATTTCAGCCAGAAGATTTCGCCCTTCCTCTTCGGAGATGCACCTTTGAAGGACTCCGGTTGTGCTTTTCTTATAAAGCTCTCCCTCATGGACCTTGTAGGCTTTAGATCGCCGTACTATGCAGCGGGCCTCGTTTTGGTCTTCGGGAAGTTCCTGCCTGATTAAGTAGGCTAGGAATGGTTCCGTCCATGGGGCAATGACTGCCATTATTTCGTGGGCTGAAGGTGTTGTTTCATTGGCAGAGCCACCAATTGTGTCAGAGTGTTCGGTGTTGGGCGGTGCGGTTGGTTCTGGGTTGTTGTTTCCGGACTCCCCTTCCCATAATACGGATGGCTTGAAAAGCCGTTCCAGGAAGATGTTGGGAGGGACGGCGTCGCGCTTTGCGCCGATGCGTGCCAACATGTCGGCCGCCTGGTTATTATCCCGGGCTATATGGTGGAATTCGAGTCCTTCGAACCGAGCTAACATTTTTAAGACGACGTTATGGTAGGCTGCCATTTTCGGATCCTTGGCGTCAAAGTCTCCATTTATTTGGGATATTGCGAGGTTTGAATCCCGCGGACCTCTAGGGGTTGAATGCCCATGGAGATTGCCATCCGGAGACCATGTAGAAGGGCCTCGTATTCGGCTGCATTGTTGGAGTCCGTGTACATTATCTGGAGTACGTATTGGACTGTGTCTCCGGTTGGGGACGTCAGGACGACGCCAGCCCCCAGGCCGGCCAACATTTTCGAGCCGTCGAAGTGCATGATCCAATTGGAGTATGCGCCGTACTCTTTAGGGAGTTCGGCTTCGGTCCATTCAGCGATGAAGTCGACCAAAACTTGCGACTTGATAGCTCGTCGTGGTTTGTAGGTTATGTCGAATGGTAGGAGCTCAATGGCCCATTTTGCAATCCTGCCAGTCGTGTCGCGGTTGTTTATAATGTCGTTAAGAGGTACTTCGGAGGCTACTGTTATCGAACACTCTTGAAAGTAGTGTCGCAGCTTCCGGGATTCCATGAACACCGTGTACGCTATCTTTTGATAATGTGGATATCAGGACTTGCATGGAGTTAGAACAGTGGATACGTAGTACACTGGTTTTTGAAGAGGGAATTTGTGTCCTTCTGTTTCTCGTTCGACGACGAGCATCGCGCTTACATCTTGATGTGTTGCCGCGATATATAATAACATTGGTTTGCCCAAGTTGGGCATGGCCAGGACCGGATTTGTTGCCAATATGGCCTTTATTTCTTCGAGTCCGGCCATGGCAGCATCCGTCCATTCGAATTGTTCGGTGCGCTGGAGGAGGCGATAAAGGGGTAATGCCTTTTCTCCCAAGCGGGAGATGAAGCGGCTTAGAGCCGCCACGCATCCGGTCAATTTTTGTATTTGTTTGAGGTCTTTTGGGATATCCAATTGTGACAGAGCTCGGATCTTGGCTGGGTTTATTTCAGTTCCTTTACCGGATACAATGAAGCCCAAGAGCTTTCCGGCTGGTACGCCAAAAATGCATTTTTCCGGGTTGAGCTTAATGTCATATGCTCGGAGGTTGTCAAATGTTAGCCTTAAATCTTCTACTAGAGTTTCGACGTGTTTAGACTTGACGACCACGTCGTCTACGTATGCCTCCACTGTTTTGCCGATCTGTGTTGCTAGACATGTCTGAATCATGCGCTGATATGTTGCGCCAGCGTTTTTGAGCCCGAAGGGCATTCTATTGAAGCAAAATGGTCCGTATGGAGTAATAAATGCCGTTGCGGCTTGGTCTGGCTCCGCCATCTTGATTTGATGGTAGCCGGAGTATGCGTCGAGGAAGCACAATGAATCGTGCCCTACGGTAGCGTCGATAATTTGATCGATGCGGGGAAGGGGGAAAGGATCCTTTGGACAAGCCTTGTTAAGGTCCTTGAAATCGACACACAGGCGCCAGGATTTGTCCTTCTTTGGTACCATTACCAGGTTTGCTAGCCAGTCCGGATGTTTTATGTCTTTGATGAATCCGGCTTCTAATAGTTTGGCTAGCTCCTCTCCCATTGCCTGTCTTTTGGGTTCAGAAAATCACTGAAGAGCCTGTTTGACTGGCTTGAATCCTTTTAGGATATTTAGGCTGTGCTCTGCCAACCGGTGTGGGATTCCTGGCATGTCTGAAGGGTGCCAGGCAAAGATGTCCCAATTTTCCCGAAGGAATTCTCATAGTGCAGCGTCTACATCAGGGTTTAATTGTGCCCCAATGGAGGCCGTCTTTGTAGGGTCCATTGGATGGACTTGGAATTTGACTATTTCGTCCGCTGGCTTAAAAGAGGTGGACTTGGATCTCTTATCGAGTATCACATCATCCCTGTTCACCGTGGAGCGCAGCGCAGTGAGTTCCTCGGCCGCTAGGGCTTCGGATAGTGCCTCTAGGGCTAGTGCGGCTGTCTTATATTCGGCGCAGAGTGCTATGTTCGGATCACTGGCAAGAGTGCTGATTCCATTGGGCCCAGGCATTTTGAGCTTCATGTACCCGTAATGGGGTATAGCTTGAAAAATTGTGAATGCCTCTCGCCCTAATAAAGCGTGATATCCGCTGCTGAACGGGGCCACTTGGAACGTGACCTCCTCGGACCAGTAATTGTCCGGCGAGCCGAATACCACATCTAGTGTAATTTTTCCTGTGCAGCGTGCTTCCCGACTAGGGATTATTCCTCTAAAGGTTGTGCTGCTTCGCTCAATGCGGCTCCAGTCTATTTCCATTTTTCGAAGGGTTTCCTCGTAGATGAGGTTTAATCCGCTGCCACCATCCATGAGTACCTTAGTAAGGCGAAAGCCGTCCACTATTGGACTGAGGACCAATGCGGCTAGTGCTCGGGCTATTCGGAATTTAGGTTTGTCACTGGCGTTAAAGGTAATAGCCGTGTCGCTCCATGGATTTGTTGTTGCTACTTGGTAGACTTTGGCGAGGCTGCGAAGTGTTCGTTACCGCATATTATTTGATGCAAAAGTCTCGAAGACTGTTAATACCGTACTGGTATTGCTGGGCTGGTTCTCTGGGGCTAGAAGCTCATCGCCACTTTTGGCCACCTGTCGTAGTATCCAACATGCTCGAAGGCTATGCGTTGGAGTGGCGCCCTCTGTACTATGGATTTTGCAGGGTCCGCTGAGCCATCCCTCCAGTACGGTTCCGTGCCCTTTAGGTTTTTTTTGCTTTTTGGTCTTTAACCCAGGTGCCTGAATATGATGCACCCTTTTATTTCGGACTAGGGTTCTGTTCGGAGCCGAATTGTCCCAAAATTTGGTTTCGGTTTTCTAGGCACTCTCCATCGCACAGTACTTTCGTACTATGGATGCCAAGTCGGCGAAGCGTGTAATTTCACGATGACTTATGGCGTTCATGATTCCCTTGTCCGTGCAATTGTTGCAGAAGATTGAGATTGCACTTTCCTCACAGCAGTCCTTTATCATGTCCATAACTAGGAGGAATCTGGCCTAGTAATGATGTGCTGTTTTAGCGGGCTCTTGCTGGATTCGAGATAGATCGCTTGTGTTCGGGTGGGCGGGTGGAATTAAATTCAGAATCCCGTCCAATCTAAGACTCAAGGGCCGAAAAGTTTCCGAACTTGGAAGCTTGGGTTGTTGGATGTTGTCTGACAAATCTGGCCCGCTGCCTGACTTTAGGTTCAGTGCTTGGTTGGCGTCCGTCCCTCCGCGGGAATCCGGCATGGAGGGGTCGGGAATTTGGACATAGCTTGTCCTTAATGTAGGAGAAGAGTCGCCGTGATGTTCCTCCACCACAGCAACATGGTGGGAAGCCTGGGGAGAGTTGATCTCTCTCAGATCGGTTTTAAGCCCAATCTGATCATAGTCTGTAGCGACTCCCAGGGCGGCAATGCGATCCAAGAGCTCGTTTAAGGAGGAGAGCTCCATCAGATCTAGCTGCTCGGCAAATTCCGAGTTGACGTGGAGATCGCTTTTGATGACCCGAGAGGTCATCGTCGGCGAGGTGGCCGAATAGGCGGTCATAAGAAAACCGCCTAGCCGGATAGTTTGGCCGATGGCCAAAGCTCCTTTGGTAATGGTGCCGTCTTTAAAGACGGGACGAGGCATCCTTCCTGATTGTGACAGCATAGAGGAACTCTTAATGAAAGCACCAATGTCGGTGTCAAAACCAGCGGATCTCGGGTAGGGGGTCCCGAACTGTGCGTCTAGGCGGATGGTAACAGGAGACAAGGGACACGATGTTTTTACCCAAGTTCGGGCCCTCTCGGTGGAGGTAAAACCCTACTCCTGCTTGATTAATATTGATGATATGGGTAGTACAAGAGTAGATCTACCACGAGATCAAGGAGGCTAAACCCTAGAAGCTAGCCTATGGTATGATTGTTGTTCGTCCTACGGACTAAAACCCTCCGGTTTATATAGACACCGGAGAGGGCTAGGGTTACACAGAGTCGGTTACAATGGTAGGAGATCTACATATCCGTATTGCCAAGCTTGCCTTCCACGCCAAGGGAAGTCCCATCCGGACACGGGACGAAGTCTTCAATCTTGTATCTTCATAGTCTTTTAGTCCGGCCAATGATGATAGTTCGGCTATCCGGACACCCCCTAGTCCAGGACTCCCTCAATAGGTATTTCCCTCAGTGATGAGACCAAGGTTATCGAACCAGTAGGAGAACCTCCTCACTCCAGGTAAGCATCACCTGCACAAAAATAACAAATACTCGCAACCCGACATGTTAAAGGGGTTGTCAATCCCTTTTGGGTACGGCGTCTCAAGATAGGCAAATAACGTGAGGTAAAAAGTGGTAGATAGGATAAATAGATCGTGGAACAAATAAATTGTAGCAAGGAATTTTTGTATTTTTTGGTTTAATAGATCTGAAAATAAATGCAAAGGAAAATAGATCGCAAAGGCAAATATGATGAAAAGAGACCCGGGGGCTATAGGTTTCACTAGTGGCTTCTCTCGAGAAAAATAGCAAACGGTGGGAAAACAATTATTGTTGGGCAATTGATAGAACTTCAAATAATCATAACGATATCCAGGCAATGATCATTATATAGGCATTACGTCCAAGATTAGTAGACCGACTCCTGCCTGCATGTACTACTATTACTCCCCACATCGACCGCTATCTAGCATGCATCTAGTGTATCAAGTTCATGGAGAAACGGAGTAATGCAATAAGAACGATGACAAGATGTAGACAAGATCTATTTATCTATTTATTTAGATATAGACACCATCTTGTTATCCTTAGTAGCAACGATACATACGTGTCGGTTCCCCTTCTGTCACTGGGATCAAGCACCGTAAGATCGAACCCACTACAAAGCATCTCTTCTCATTGCAAGATAAATAGATCAAGTTGGCCAAACAAAACCCAAATATCAGAGAGGAAATATGAAGCTATAATCAATCATGCATATAAGAGATAAAAGAAGACTCAAATAACTTGCATGGATAAAAACATAGATATGATCATAAACTCAAAGTTCATCGGATCCCAACAAACACACCGCAAAAAGGCTTACATCATATGGATCTCCAAGAGACCATTGTATTGATAATCAAGAGAGAGAGAGGAAGCCATCTAGCTACTAACTACGGACCCGTAGGTCTACAAAGAACTACTCACGCATCATCGGAGAGGCACCAATGGAAGTGGTGAACCCCTCCGTGATGTTGTCTAGATTATATCTAGTTGTTATGGACTCTACGACAGCTGGAATTGATTTTCGTCGACTCCCCTAGGGTTTCTGGAACATTGGGGTATTTATAGAGCAAATAGGCGGTTCAGGGGGCACCCGAGGTGGTCACAACCTACCAGGGCGCGCCTGGGCCTCCTGGCATGCCCTGGTGGGTGCTGCTCCCCTCGGGGCACCCCCAGGTGCTTCCTTGGCCCACTAGATGTCCTCTGGCCGAAAAAAATTCTTGAAAAGTTACCCTGCATTTGTACTCCATTTGGTATTGATTTCATGCGATGTAAAAAACATGCAGAAAATAGCAACTGGCACTGGGCACTATGTCAATAGGTTCGTACCAAAAATGATATAAAATGACTATAAAATGATTGTAAAACATCCAAGAATGATAATATAACAGCATGGAACAATAAAAAATTAAAGATACATTGGAGACGTATCAACGACCGTCGAGGAGGATCCGCACGATAGAGCGTGTCCACTGCTTCTGAAAAAAATATGATTACAGCAAGCGTTTCCACTCTTACGATGGAGGAGTGCGAAACCCGGAAGCCACTTGAACTTACATAATGCTCCTACTAGTAGGCATGTGTAGTGGTTCATACGTCAGTACTACATAATCTTGTTGCTAGTGTATTAAGATATGACGATAACAAATGATGTTGTGCGCATGTCAACTATATGAACAGTAATGTAACATAGTACCCCTTTTTGACTATTCGGTCGAGAATGAACGGTGAGATCAATGTTAACAGAACCAGGTCTACTGCGCATAGAGAGTACGGTGGTACAGTACCCCATAGAACATGAACCATATGAAGCACGAATCAGTGTTAGGTGCGGTGTATGAAGGGTGCATGGGATGGGAGCAAAACTTCCCTTCTCGGCCACTTTTGGGGTGTTTGGTAGAGTGCATGAAGGGTGCATGAGTCCACACTAGTAGGTTAACACAAATACACTAGGAGCATGCATGAAGAGGGGTGTTGAGATGAGCATGCACGAAGAAGGAACAACTATTTTGAGATGAGAATGCAACCAAACACACCCACACACTTTGTGCTACATTGACTGATCTGCACCGTCTGAGTTTGATCGAACGGTCATTTTGCACCGAGACATGGACATGCCCATGCAGAGGACGCCTAAACACCACCGAAGTCCCTCTGCTTCTCGAGGCGCATGATGTTGGTGATGCAGGGTGCCACCACCCGCAGAGCCTGCTCCCGGTCGACGGGAGCAAGCTCGTCAAAGACGGCGTCCAATGGCATGAATGGATTCCGGTGACGGAGCCCTGAGAGGGTTCGCTCGGCAATGGTGACGGCAGCCTGCAACCCCTCCTTATCCAGCTCCGCCCCCACCATCGCATGGAGACGGCTCACTCCTCGGAGATATAAGTGAAGAAGGAGACCAGGTCAGGAAGCCATAGCTCATTGAAGTCGACGGGGTGGTCCAACGGGTTTAGCTCGACGCCCGGCATGGTCGCGCTGGCACGACAGTAGGCATCGCTAATACGTCTCCAATGTATCTATAATTTTTGATTGTTCCATGCTATTATATTACCTGTTTTGGATGTTTATGGGCTTTACTCTACACTTTTATATCATTTTTGGGACTAACCTACTAACCGGAGGCCCAGCCCGAATAGCTGTTTTTTGCCTATTTCAATGTTTCGAAGAAAAGGAATATCAAACGGAGTCCAAATGGGATGAAACCTTCGGGAGCGGTCTTTTTGGAACAAATGCAACCCAAGAGACTTGGAGTGGACGTCAAGCAGCGAATCAGGCGGCCACGAGGGTGCCCGGTGCGCCCTAGGGGGGTGGGCGTGCCCCCACCCTCGTGGGCCCCTCGTGGATCCATCGACCTACTTCTTCCTCCTATATATATCCACGTACCCCAAGAACATCCAAGAGCACCACGAAAACCTAATTCCACCGCCACAACCTTCTATATCTGTGAGATCCCATCTTGGTGCCTTCGCCGATGCTCCACCGGAGGGCCTCTACATCATCTCCAAGGCTTCTCCAATGAGTTGTGAGTAGTTTACCACAGACCTTCGGGTCCATAGTTATTAGCTAGATGGCTTCCTCTCTCTCTTTGAATCTCAATACAAAGTTCTCATTGATCTTCTTGGAGATCTATTCGATGTAACTCTTTTTGCGGTGTGTTTGTCGAGATCCGATGAATTGTGGGCTTATGATAAAGTTTACCTATGAGAAATAATTGAATCTTCTCCGAATTCTTTTATGTATGATTGGTTATCTTTGCAAGTCTCTTCGAATTATCAGTTTGGTTTGGCCTACTAGATTAATCTTTCTTGCAATGGGAGAAGTGCTTAGCTTTGGGTTCAATCTTGTGGTGTCCTTTCCCAGTGACAGCGGGGGCAGCAAGGCACGTTTTGTATTGTTGCCATCGAGGATAAAAAGATGGGGTTTATATCATATTGCTTGAGTTTATCCCTCTACATCATGTCATCTTTCTTAATGTGTTACTATGTTCTTATGAACTTAATACTCTAGATGCAGGCAGGAGTCGGTCGATGTGTGGAGTAATAGTAGTAGATGCAGAATCGTTTCGATCTACATGTTGCGGATGTGATGCCTATATACATGATCATGCCTAGATATTCTCATAACTATGCACTTTTCTATCAATTGTTCGACAGTAATTTGTTCACCCACCGTAATACTTATGCTATCCTGAGAGAAGCCACTAGTGAAACCTATGGCCCCCGGGTCTATCTTTTATCATATAAGTTTTTGATCTACTTTTATTTGCATCTTTTACTTTCCAATCTATATCCCAGTGCAAGGTGCTAAACATCATGAAGTCGTTCTTAGGATGAACGCCGGTTGCAACTGGAGGGTGAAGCTCTGGGATGTCAAAGAGGAGGCTTGCCATTCATCAAGGGTGGGCTGGCTTTGCCATAGCTTGGAGTTGAAGATCGGGCACATGCTCACTTTCAAGGTCCTGACTGAGGATAGTTTCAAGGTGATCGTGTTCGACCTTTTCGGCGTTGAGGTGGTGATTAAGTGCGGCCAGCACGACCCATCCCTTGCAATGTAAATACCAAAAATGTTTATCTTATCTTTTTGTCTCTATCAGATCTCACTTTTGCAAGTTACTGTGAAGGGATTGACAACCCCTTTATCGCGTTGGTTGCGAGGTTCTTGTTTGTTTGTGTAGCTATGAGGGACTTTTGAGGAGCCTCCTAATGGATTGATACCTTGGTTCTCAAAAACTGAGGGAAATATTTACGCTACTTTGCTACATCACCCTTTCCTCTTCAAGGGAAAACCAACGCAGTGCTCAAGAGGTAGCAAGAAGGATTTCTGGCGCCGTTGCCGGGGAGGTCTTCGCTCAAGTCAATACATACCAAGTACCCATCACAAACTCATCTCCCTCGCATTACTTTATTTGCCATTTGCCTCTCGTTTTCCTCTCCCCCACTTCACCCTTGCTGTTTTATTCGCACTCTCTTTCCCGTTCTCCTCTCTCTTTCGCTTGCCTTTCGTGTGCCTGTTTGCCGTTATGGCTTTGCCTAAGAACTTTGATCTCCATCTTAAAAGGTTGGAAGAGATTGAATTAAATATTAGAAGCTTTATGACTTTACAATTTGAGCATAATAATTTCTTCAGAAGAGAGCTTAAAGAACAAAAAAGCTTTATGGAGTACATGAATAAAGAACTTGATGATATGTCTAAGGAATTTTATGGTTTGAATTCTCAGATTGCTCGTCTTGAAAAATCAATAGCCCAAATCTCTGACAAGCAAGCCACCTTAGTTAATAAGATGGCTGCCAAACCAGAAGGGTTAGGGGAAAATAATGATTAACATCTAAAAGTTATTGATGTGTCCCCTATTAAATCTTTGTTTTGCAATATGAATCTTGATAATGATGGGACTGGAGATGAGTCAACTTTAGTTAATAGGCGTCCCAATGATTCGGAGTTTTGAGATCTTGATGCTAAATTTGGTAAAAGTGGGATTGGAGAGGTCAAAACTTTACATAGCAATGAACCCACTATTATGGATTTCAAGGAATTTAATTATGTTAATCATTCTTTAATAGATTGTATTTCCTTGTTGCAATTCGTGTTGAATTCTCCACATGCTTATAGTCAACATAAAGCTTTTACCAAACATATTATTGATGCTTTGATGCAATCTTATGAGGAAAAACTTGAATTGGAAGTTTCTATACCTAGAAAACTTTATGATGAGTGGGAACCTAGTATAAAAATTAAAATTAAAGATCATGAATGCTATGCTTTGTGTGATTTGGGTGCTAGTGTTTCCACAATTCCAAAAACTTTATGTGATGTGCTAGGTTTCCATGATTTTGATGATTGCTCTTTAAACTTGCACCTTGCGGATTCCACCATTAAGAAACCTATGGGAAGGATCAATGATGCTCTCATTGTTGCAAATAGGAATTATGTGCCCATAGATTTTATTGTTCTTGATATAGATTGCAATCTTCCATGTCCTATTATTCTTGGTAGACCTTTCCTTAGAACGATAGGTGCAATTATTGATATGAATGAAGGGAATATTAGGTCCAATTTCCATTAAGGAAAGGCATGGAACACTTTCCAAGAAAGAAAGTAAAATTACCTTATGAATCTATCACGCGTGCCACTTATGAATTGAATGCCAAAGATGGCAATACATAGATCTATTCTCGCTTTTATGCCTGGCTAGGGGCGTTAAACAATAGCGCTTGTTGGGAGGGAACCCAATTTTATTTTTGTTTCTTGCTTTTTGATTATGTTTAGTAATAAATATTTCATCTAGCCTCTATTTAGATGTGGTTTTATGTTTTAATTAGTGTTTGTGCCCAGTAGAACCTATAGGATAACCTATGGTGATAGTCAATTTGATTCTGCTGAAAAACAGAAACTTTTGCACGCATGAGAATAATTTTAATAAATCACAGAAACGTGATTTGGCGTTGATTTTTTCTGCAGTAGATCAATAGACAAATTTCCCAGGACTTCCTATTTTGGCAGGATTTTTAGAGTTCCAGAAGTATTCGAAAGTTACAGATTGCTACAGACTGTTCTGTTTTTGACAGATTCTGTTTTTCGTGTGTTGTTTGCTTATTTTGATGCATCTATGGCTAGTATCGGGGTGTATTAACCATAGAGAAGTTGGAATACAGTAGGTTTAACATCAATATAAATAAAGAATGAGTTTATTACAGTACCTTATGTGGTGGTTTTTCTTTCTTGCACTAACGGAGCTTATGAGATTTCCTGTTGAGTTTTGTGTTGTGAAGTTTTCAAGTTTTGGGTAAAGATTTGATGGACCATGGAATAAGGAGTGGCAAGATCCTAAGCTTGGGGATGCCCATGGCACCCCAAGATAATCCAAGGACAACCAAAAGCCTAAGGCATTCGACTCGGTGCAGTGGCCTTTCTTGGTTGAGGTGATGCAACAACTTGGCTTCGGCCCAAGGTGGAGATCGTGGATTTGTGGAACAATTGCAACTTCCTCCACAAAGATTATGGTGATTGGAGACCCTGGGGACACCATATACAATTGCAAAGGGTTGAGACAAGGTGACCCAATTTCGCCGATGCTCTTTATTCTTACGATGGAGCCATTGCAGAGGCTGTTTGACAGGGCCACAACAAGGGGTATTCTGAAACCCTTGGCCAGGAGAGGTTTGAGGCAGCGTCTCTTGTTCTTTGCGGATGACGTGGTGGTGTTTATCAAGCCTACTCCGGTGGAGCTTGAGGTTAGCAAGAGTATTCTCTCCATGTTTGGGGAGGCGTCAGGATTGCGGATTAACATGAGGAAATCAGCTTCCCTCCTGATAAGATGCAATGATCAGGAAATCACCATGGCGAGTCAGGAGTTGGGATGCCCACGAGGGTCGTTTCCAATCAAATACCTGGGTCTACCTCTGACCTTGAGAAAGCAAACACCAGCTCAGTTGCAGTTCTTGGTCGATCAAATGGCTAACTGCATGCTTAAGTGGAAGGCAGCCCTTATGCCGAAAAGTGGACGGCTTACTTTGGTCCAGTCTGTGCTATGCACCATGCCCATTCACGCAATGATGGCGCTGGACCTCCCATTGAAGACCATTTCTGCGATGAACAAGGTGTGTCGAGGTTTCCTTTGGTGTAGGAGGGCCACTGTCAAAGGTGGAAATTGTGTTGTCGCATGGGACTCGGTTTGTACACCGAAATGGGTTGGTGGATTGGGACTCCCTAACCTAAGATGGCTCAATGTGGCCATGCAGGCTAGACGGCTTTGGCTACAAAGGGTGGACACAAGCAGGCCATGGAGCGAGTTCAAGATTAGGGCTCCACCGGAAGTGAGACATTTGTTCCAGGCTGCGGTAACGAGCGACGTGCACTGCGGTCTTACCACGCTCTTTTGGGAGGACCGTTGGTTGGATGGCATGAGGGTGCAAGACCTTGCACCTACGATCTATGCCATGGTTCCACCACGCGCAAAAACGTTGAGGCTTGTTGCCCCGGCAGTTGAGGAAGGTTCATGGGCGCTGGATGTTGGACCGGAAATGGGCGAAGAGGCATTGATGGAGTTCCTCTCTATATGGCTTAGAGTGAGCATGTGGGTGCCCGACAGGGGCGTGCCGGATAAGATATCTTGGGCATGGGAGAAGAATGGCAACTATTCGGTGCAGTCGGCTTACACGGCAAAGTTTTGGGGCCGTATGATGGAGCCAATGGCGGAGATGACTTGGACCTCCAGGGTGCTCGCCACTTGCAAATTCTTCACCTGGCTAGCCCTTCAAGACCGGTGTTGGACCTCAGATAGACTTGTGAGGAGAGGGTTGCCGCATCAGGATGCTTGCCCCCTGTGCGACCAGGAGGACGAAACAATCAACCACGTGCTTCTTACCTGCGTGTTCACTAGATCAGTATGGGCAGTGGTTTGTGAGGCGTTGGGAAAGCCGGAGTGGACGCCGACAGTTCAGGACTCCCTGCACACTTGGCTTCGGGATAAGCAGGGGCCATCTAACCTACGGCGCAAGGATCTTCATACCATCTTCATACTTACGCTCTGGGAACTGTGGAAGCATCGTAATGCTATTGTTTTCGGCGGACCATCACCGTCGAGGGAGGTTCTTCTAGGTAGAGTTCGCACTGAAGGTTTTTCCTGGCCGGTAGCCGGGAAGTTTAAGGGGAATGTCGACCCTTTCTTCCATAGGTTGCATAGGTGCATGAGTAGTGAGGGTTAAATGTAAGAATCTTGTACGATCTTGGTGGAGGCATTCTTTTGCCTTTCTTCTTTAATATATAATATGCACACTCGTGCATATTCGAGAAAAAAAACAAAAGCCTAAGCTTGGGGATGCCCCGGAAGGCATCCCCTCTTTCGTCTTCGTCTATCGGTAACTTTACTTGGAGCTATATTTTTATTCACCACATGATATGTGTTTTGCTTGGAGCATCTTGTATGATATGAGTCTTTGTTTTTATTTTACCACAATCATCCTTGCTGTACACACCTTTTGAGAGAGACACACATGATTTGGAATTTATTATAATACTCTATGTGCTTCACTTATATCTTTTGAGCTAGATAATTGTTGCTCTAGTGCTTCACTTATATCTTTTAGAGCATGGCGGTGGCTTTATTTTGTAGAAATTGTTGATCTCTCATGCTTCACTTATATTATTTTGAGAGTCTTTTAGAACAGCATGGTATTTTCTGTGGTTATAAAATTGGTCCTAGAATGATGGGCATCCAAGCTGGGTATAATAAAAACTATGATAGAAAGTGAATTGGATGCTATGATCAATTTGATGCTTGATAATTGTTTTGAGATATGAGGATGATGATATTAGAGTCATGCTAGTTAAAGTAGTTGTGAATTTGAGGAATACTTGTGTTGAAGTTAGTGATTCCCGTAGCATGCACGTATGGTGAACCGCTTTGTGATGAAGTTGGAACATAATTTATTTATTGATTGTCTTCCTTATGAGTGGCGGTCGGGGACGAGCGATGGTCTTTTCCTACCAATCTATCCCCCTAGGAGCATGCGCGTAGTACTTTGTTTTCAATGACTTGTAGATTTTTGCAATAAGTATATGAGTTCTTTATGACTAATGTTGAGTCCATGGATTATACGCGCTCTCACCCTTCCACCATTGCTAGCCTCTCTTGTGCCGTGCAACTTTCGCCGGCACCATACACCCACCATATACCTTCCTCAAAACAGACACCATACCTACCTATTATGGCATTTCCATAGCCATTCCGAGATATATTGCCATGCAACTTTTCCATCGTTCCATTTATTATGACACACATCATCATTGTCATATTGCTCTTTGCATGATCATGTAGTTGACATCGTATTTGTGGCAAAGCCACCTTCATAATTCTTCCATACATGTCACTCTTGATTCATTGCATATCCCGGTACACTGCTGGAGGCATTCATATAGAGCCATATTTTGTTCTAAGTATCGAGTTGTAATCTTGAGTTGTAAGTAAATAAAAGTGTGATGATCTTCATTATTATAGCATTGTCCCAAGTGAGGAAAGGATGACGGAGACTATGATTCCCCCACAAGTCGGGATGAGAGTTCAGACTTTATAAAAAAAGAGAAAGGCCAAATAAAAAAGAAAAAAAAGAAGAAAGAAAAAATGAGTGAAAAGGAGAGAAGGGACAATGCTACTAACCTTTTACCACACTTGTGCTTCAAAGTAGCACCATGATCTTCATGATAGAGAGTCTCCTATGTTGTCACTTTCATATACTAGTGGGAATTTTTCATTATAAAACTTGGCTTGTATATTCCAATGATGGGCTTCCTCAAAATGCCCTAGGTCTTCGTGAGCAAGCGAGTTGGATGCACACCCACTTAGTTTCTTTTGTTGAGCTTTCATACACTTATAGCTCTGGTGCATCCGTTGCATGGCAATCCCTACTCACTCACATTGATATCTATTAATGGGCATCTCCATAGCCCATTGATACGCCTAGTTGATGTGAGACTATCTTCTCCTTTTTTGTCTTCTCCACAACCACCATCCTATTCCACATATAGTGCTATGTCCATGGCTCACGCTCATGTATTGCGTGAAAGTTGAAAAAGTTTGAGAATACCAAAGTATGAAACAATTGCTTGGCTAGTCATCGGGGTTGTGCGTGATTAAATAATTTGTGTGATGAAGATAGAGCATAGCCAGACTATATGATTTTGTAGGGATTGCTTTCTTTAGCTAGTTATTTTGAGAAGACATGATTGCTTTGTTAGTATGCTTGAAGTATTATTGTTTTTATGTCAATATGAACTTTTATTTTGAATCATTTGGATCTGAACATTCATGCTATAATAAATAAAATTACATTGAGAATTATGCTAGGTAGCATTCCACATCAAAAATTCTGTTTTTATCATTTACCTACTCGAGGACGAGCAGGAATTAAGCTTGGGGATGATTGATACGTCTCCAGCGTATCTATAATTTTTTATTGTTCCATGCTATTATATTACCCGTTTTGGATGTTTATGGGCTTTACTCTACACATTTATATCATTTTTGGGACTAACCTACTAAGCGGAGGCCGAGGCCGAATTGTTGTTTTTTTTGCCTATTTCAGTGTTTCAAAGAAAAGGAATATCAAACGGAGTCCAAACGGGATGAAACCTTCGGGAGCGATCTTTTTGGAACAAATGCAACCCAGGAGACTTGGAGTGGACATCAAGCAGCGAACGAGGCGGTCACGAGGGTGCCCGACGCACCCTAGGGGGGTGGGCGTGCCCCCACCCTCGTGGGCCCCTCGTGGCTCCACCAACCTTCTTCTTCCTCCTATATATATCCATGTACCCCGAGAACATCCAGGAGCACCACGAAAACCTAATTCCACCGCCGCAACCTTCTGTATCTGCAAGATCCCATCTTGGAGCCTTCGGCGGCGCTCCATCGGAGGGGGAAATCGACCATGGAGGGCCTCTACATCATCTCCAAGGCCTCTTTGATGAGTTGTGAGTAGTTTACCACAGACCTTTGGGTCCATAGTTATTAGCTAGATGTCTTCTTCTCTCTCTTTGAATCTCAATACAAAGTTCTCCTTGATCTTCTTGGAGATCTATTCGATGTAACTCTTTTTGCGGTGTGTTTGTCGAGATCCGATGAATTGTGGTTTTATGATCAAGTTTACCTATGAGAAATAATTGAATCTTCTCTGAATTCTTTTATGTATGATTGGTTATCTTTGCAAGGCTCTTCGAATTATCAGTTTGGTTTGGCCTACTAGATTGATCTTTCTTGCAATGGGAGAAGTGCTTAGCTTTGGGTTCAATCTTGTGGTGTCCTTTCCCTGTGACAGCAGGGGCAGCAAGGCACGTATTGTATCTTTGCCATTGAGGATAAAAAGATGGGGTTTATATCATATTGCTTGAGTTTATCCCTCTACATCATGTCATCTTTCTTAATGTGTTACTCTGTTCTTATGAACTTAATACTCTAGATGCAGGCAGGAGTCGGTCGATGTGTGGACTAATAGTAGTAGATGCAGAATCGTTTCAATCTACTTGTTGCGGACGTGATGCCTACATACATGATCATGCCTAGATATTCTCATAACTATGCACTTTTCTATCAATTGCTCGACAATAATTTGTTCACCCACTGTAATACTTATGCTATCTTGAGAGAAGCCACTAGTGAAACCTATGGCCCCCGGGTCTATCTTTTATCATATAAGTTTCTGATCTACTTTTATTTGCATCTTTTACTTTCCAATCTATATCATAAAAATACCAAAAATATTTATCTTATCTTTTTATCTCTATCAGATCTCACTTTTGCAAGTTACCGTGAAGGGATTGGCAACCCCTTTATCGCGTTGGTTGCGAGGTTCTTGTTTGTTTGTGTAGGTACGAAGGACTTTTGAGGAGCCTCCTGCTCGATTGATACCTTGATTCTCAAAAACTAAGGGAAATACTTACGCTACTTGCTGCATCACCCTTTCCTCTTCAAGGGAAACCCAACGCAGTGCTCAAGAGGTAGCAATCACATAGTCGCAACACGTGCGTGTCAACATGGTCCACCAAGTGGCTGAGGCGATCCTGGACATCGTCACGATCTGCCCGCTCGTGCTCCAGCCATCTCGCCTGACCGCCTATCGTATCTCCCGCTTTCTGCAGCAATGCCGCCAACGCCTCAAGCATCTTTGTGGTGGATGCATGCCGCTTTTGAAGCTCCGTGAACTCCTGCACATAAAGGAGGAGTATGGAACTCCTCTCCTCCTTCAGCTCACGGAGATCCACGTCCTTGGCTCTGAGCTTCACATTCTTGGCTTGGAGCTCCTGTGTCAGGCGCCTCACCTCAGAATCCGTGATCGGGTGCGCCGCCATGGAACCAGGTAGAAGCTATGGGGAGAAGAAGCAAAGGGGGCGAAACAGCTAGAAGGCAATGCAATCTACGGGAAGGCGGAGGGAGCCAGCCAAGGAGCGGGGTGAATCTTTTGGTTTTCACCATGGGAAAACACCAGTCGACGACTTTTCACATCAGGGAGCAGTGGGTTTTATAGGCGGAGTGATCGTGACTATTGCTGCCACTCCTGCTCCCATCAATCAAAAAATTAAGAATCCTGCGCGCCTGATGCACCCAAAGACCAAAGCAACGCTGCGGTGGATATTTAAATTTACCCGCCGGCAAGGACCTAAAAAAGGGGTGAAAAAAGAAATGTGGCAGCGGCCTAGCTAATCGGTCGCACTAGCCCAACTAGCTAGCCATCGTGCTTCCCTGATGTACTCAATGGGAAAGGTGGTCTTTCGTGATTTGGCGACTCATTTACTTGCTTCGGCGGTATGACGGAGGAGGACCCAGAAAACGCGCGGTAGGGCGTCCCACGTCTCGGCAAGGAAGAAAATATGCGTGCACCACCCGGGAGGACCCTGAAACCGCGTGGTAGGGTGTGCCACATCTCGGCATGGAGGAAAAATGTGCGTGTGAAATATACTATATCCGATGTACTACCTATGGTTTGACCTTGGGACCCAGCCAGTCGGTCGAAAATACCCCACTAACCACACAGCTTCATCATGCTAACATGGCACGGAGGATAGGTGTGGTTAGCTCCGTCTTGACCAGCCACAACGTCTCTTGTTCTAGGAAATTCTTCTATTTTCCAAGCTTTTTTAGTTATAATAACACCACGGCAAGCTCATGCCGCTCTTCGTGTGTGCACGTGCGTCTAAAGGTTAGACGATGGAGAGGAGAGAGAGATCGCATACATGGGACCCACCAGTAAGTGAGTCAATGGTCATGCACGTGTTGACGTGCCACTCCCACTACTCTACTCAACGTACAATACTGTATAAAATCAAGTTATGGGACAAAGCCAACAACCGTTGTTGTTTCAGGCTATCGACTTATGCTTTGTAGTCTAGGTTGCCAGTTCGAATCTCGTCTTTCAGATTTGTTAGTTTTAGGTCCAAATTTGATCAATGACAAGTGGGACCCCCGTGTATCTCTACTCTTATAAAAAACTGAGTTGGTGATGATGGTGTGCCTTCCATCTTGCAATATAGACCGTCCGATCTATATCTGATGGATAGAAAGCAAACTATGGCAATTTTGTAAAAAGATACCCGCACCTCTCTCCACATTTGCAGATAAGGCCTTTCCTCGTTCATCCTTATCTCCCACAACCTCATTGTTGAGCAATTAAAAAAGGAAGCCTCTGGAACAATCTGGCATGGTGGCCATTGTCGGCGCCGTCCATCCCCATGTCTCTGCCCAGTCCGACCACCAATCACCACCGCACCCCACTCCTCCTCACCTTATCTCTCCTCTTTCTCTAGATATCATTTGTTTTTGCACATGGGATTACTCCTATATATACCTACGTACCCCGAAAACATCCAGGGGCACCACGAAACACAATTTCCACCGCCATAACCTTCTGTATCCACGAGATCTCATCTTGGAGCTTTCGCCGCCACTCTGCCGGAGGGGGAATCAACCACGGAGGGCCTCTACATCAACATCCTTGCCCCTCCGATGAGTTGTGAGTAGTTTACCACAGACCTTCGGGTCCATAGTTATTAGCTAGATGGCTTCTTCTCTCTTTTTGGATCTCAATACAATGTTCTCCCCCTCTCTTGTGGAGATCTATTCGATGTAACTCTTTTTGCGGTGTGTTTGTCGAGAGTTGATGAATTGTGCATTTATGATCAAGTTTATCTATGATAAATATTTGAATCTTCTATGAATTCTTTTATGTATGATTGAGTTATGTTTGCAAGTCTCTTCGAATTATCAGTTTGGTTTGGCCTACTAGATGATATTTCTTGCCATGGGAGAAGTGCTTAGCGTTGGGTTCAATCTTGCGGTGTCCTTACCAAGTGACAGAAAGGGCTGCAAGGCACGTATTGTATTGTTGCCATCGAGGATAACAAGATGGGGTTTATATCATATTGCTTGATTTTATCCCTCTACATCATGTCATCTTGCTTAATGCGTTACTCTGTTCTTATGAACTTAATACTCTAGATGCAGGCAGGAGTCGCTCGATGTGTGGAGTAATAGTAGTAGATGCAGGCAGGAGTCGGTCTACTTGTTACGGACGTGATGCCTATATACATGATCATGCCTAGATAATCTCATAACTATGCGCTTTTCTATCAATTGCTCGACAGTAATTTGTTCACCCACCGTAATACTTATGCTATCAAGCCACTAGTGAAACCTATGGCCCCCGGGTCTATCTCTTATCATATTTGCTTTTAATATACTTTTATTTTCATCTTTACTTTTTGCGTCTATATTATAAAATACCAAAAATATATTTATCTTATCATGCTATCTTTATTAGATCTCACTTTCGCAAGTGGCCGTGAAGGGATTGATAACCCCTTTATTGCGTTGGTTGCGAGTTCTCAGTTTGTTTGTGTAGGTGCGTGGGACTTTTGAGGAGCCTCCTACTGGATTGATACCTTGGTTCTCAAAACCGAGGGAAATACTTACGCTACACTTGCTGCATCACCCTCTCCTCTTTGAGGAAAACCAACGCAAGCTCAAGACGTAGCAGTGCTAGATAGGAAATGCATGTATCTAGCAAGAGAGGGTGGGAGGGAGAGAGAGAGAGAGCTCGGCATGGAGTGCAATGGCGGGTGTGTGAGGTAGATACATTTGGTAACAGAGTGGAAAAAGGGGGTTGTGTAGTTGAGAGAGTTAGAGATCGAAACATGGAGAGAAAGAATGAACGTGTGTCGGAAACCGATAGCTTCCTAAGGTGGTTAGGAGAGGAAGATTGATCGATACAGGAAGTATGTAGCGTGTGTGCCGACGGGGGGTGGGGCTAAAAATAACACTTGAATGTAGATAGTACGAGACTTAATATCGACGTTTCAATTTAGTGTATTGATACGTCTCCAATGTATCTATAATTTTTTATTGTTCCGTGTTGTTATATTATCATTCTTGGATGTTTTACACTCATTTTATAGTCATTTTATATCATTTTTTGGTACTAACCTATTGACATAGTGCCCAGTGCCAGCTGTTGTTTTCTACATGTTTCTTACATCACAAGAAATCAATATCAAATGGAGTCCAAATGCAACGAAACTCCTGGCGGATTTGTTTCGGGCGTGGGACAAGGAAGCACCTGGGGGCTGCTCGAGGGGAGCAGCACCCACCAGGGCGCGCCAGGAGGCCCAGGCGCGCCCTGGTGGGTGCTGCCCACCTCGGGTGCCCCCTGAACCGCCTCTTCACTCTATAAATACCACAATATTCCAGAAACCCTAGGGGGGTTGACAAAAATCAATTCCAGCTGCCGCAGAGTCCAGAACCACCAGATCCAATCTAGACAGTGTCATGGAGGGGTTCACCACTTCCATTTGTGCCTCTCCTATGATGCGTGACTAGTTTTTTGTAGACCTTGGGTCCGTAGTTAGTAGCTAGATGGCTTCCTCTCTCTCTCTCTCTCTCTCTTGATTATCAATACAATGGTCTCTTGGAGATCCATATGATGTAAGTCTTTTTGCGGTGTGTTTGTTGGGATCCAATGAACTTTGAGTTTATGATCAGATCTATGTTTTTATCCATGAAAGTTATTTGAGTCTTCTTTGATCTCTTATATGCATGATTGCTTATAGCCTCATATTTCTTCTCCGATATTTGGGTTTTGTTTGGCCAACTCGATCTATTTATCTTGCAATGGGAAGAGGTGCTTTGCAGTGGGTTCGATCTTACGGTGCTAGATCGCAGTGATAGAAGGAGAACTGACACGTATGTATTGTTGCTACTAAGGATAACAAGATGGGATCTATATCTCCGCAATAGACAAATGGATCTCGTCTACATCATGTCATTGTTCTTATTGCATTACTCCGTTTTCTCATGAACTTAATACACTAGATGCATGCTGGATAGCGGTCGATGTTTGGAGTAATAGTAGTAGATGCAGGCAGGATTCGGTCTGCTAATCTTGGACGTGATGCCTATATAATGATCATTGCCTGGATATCGTCATGATTATTTGAAGTTCTATCAATTGCCCAACAGTAATTGTTTCCCCACCGTTTGCTATTTTTCTCGAGAGAAGCCACTAGTGAAACCTATGGCCCCGGGTCTCTTTTCATCATATTTGCCTTTGCGATCTATTTTCCCTTGCATTTATTTTCAGATCTATTAAACCAAAAATTCAAAAATACCTTGCTGCAATTCATTTGTTCCGCGATCTATTTATCCTATCTACCACTTTTACCTCACGTTATTTGCCTATCTTGAGGCGCCGTACCCGGAAGGGATTGACAACCCCTTTAACATGTTGGGGTTGAGGAGGTTCTGCTACTGGTTCGATAAACTTGGTCTCATCACTGAGGGAAAAACCTACCGTCGCTATACAGCATCATCCCTTCCTCTTTGGTGAAATACCGACGTAGTTCTAGCAGACATCATGTACATTGCAATATTCGAATTGAGGACCATGCATATGGGTAATTATTTCGAATTTGTGCCATATATACTAGGTCTGGAAAAGTTGACATCTACTCGATTGTTGTGCTATTTTGTATGTCATATGTTTGAATCCATCCAAAGTTTTCTCAGTACCATGGTGTTCATCATATACATATGAATTTGTATTAAAAAAAGTAGCATGGATACCGTGAAATGCGAAATCCACATTAGAATTGGAGATCGCTATGTGACACACACTCTAATTAAAATAACTCTTCATTAATTAATCTATAGTATCTCGTTTCGAATGACTAATTATTTGCAAGGAAAACGCGGGCATGGTAATACATACAAATTTGTTCGTAAATGAAAGAAGATTCGTTTGCATTCTCAAATGTAGGCGCACCAGGCAGACCAGGGTCATGTCGTGGTGGTCCCGTGTGTCGTACGGACGCTAGCACCCAGCCACCCACCCCCCCTCTCTCCCTCCCTCGCCCCCCAAAAAAAGAACGACGACAAAATAAGTTCGCGCTTCCATGCTTCGGATTGAAATATCTGGCGGCCCCAATTCCAGCCCTGCGAAATCTCCCTGTTCCACCGTCCCCTTCCACGCCCAGATCGATCAAATCCCTATTTCACCTCCAACCCAAGCAAAGTTCGAATCGCCCCTTGTAAGTGCATCTAGTGCCCCTTAGTGATTTTTGTGTATTGAAGACTTATAGGTTAAGGGACTGATGCATTTGTGAGTGTACACAGGTCTATAAGTCTATGAGGACTTTGATATTTACACAGAAAGTCGACCCCTAAAAATGAAGTTCTTCAACTGAAGACTTTGTATCTCTGAAGACTTTGAAGGTGAAGAAATTGGTGTGACCTTGAAGACTAGGCAAACATTCGAGGAACATGAAGCGTGAAGACTTTTGTTTTCGTAGTTTCATTTTCTCTTTCTTGAGTCATAGGAACACAGTACTGTTGAAGGGGGTCGAGGAAATACTAAGGAAAAATTTCCATGTGATGCTCAACTCAAAATCCTACACCTACCAATCCCTTCGAGTGAAGCCATTGGAAATCTCATACAGTTCAGTCATATTCTTCAGTGACAGAGACGAAGTTCTTCTAGTCTGTGAGGAATTTGTTCTGACTGAGGAGTTAGGAATTCACCAGTGTGAATTGCCTACACAGTGAGGATCATGATAGCCCTGAGGATTTTGATAGTCAAAATTCCGACCGTTGTTGTGCTATGCGCCAGCGGTTCCAAAATATCTACCCACCTAACGGTCATATCAGACAAGGGCATTTATGTCTTATCATGTCGGGCTGCTCCCTAGGCTATAAATAGCCGCCCCCTTCAACCACTAGCTGGTTGGCTGCTTCGAGAGAAACTGACACTTGTCAATTGAGAGCATCCCATCCTCCGAGGACTTTGAGCGAAAATCATCAAGTGAGGAAAACCAAAACCCAACACCTACAAACCCAAAGTGATTGAGCATCACTGAAGAGATTGATCCTGCGTGGATCTGACGCTTGTTTCCTTTGAAGATTGTGCTCCTTCCAGACGGTTAGGCGTCAATGTCTAGAGCATCCAAGAGGAATTGTGGATCGCCGAGTGACCGAGTTTGTGAAGGTTCGGAAGTCACCTAAAGACTTACCACGAGTGATTGGGAGAGGTCTGTGTGACCTTAGCTCAAGGAGAATACGGTGAGGACTGTGTGTCCAGGACTAGGTGTCCTCGAGTTTAAATATTGAGCCGCTCCAACCAGATGTACAACTGAGACAGCAGTTGGAACTGGTCTACCAAATCATTGTCTTCACCAAGCCTACAGGTTCTATTTCCTCAACTCTTTCATTTCCTCATGTCTGTTGTTATGTGCCTGTTCATATCTGTTTGAAGACTTTGACTGAAGGCTTTCTCAATTTCCTCAGATCAATTTCTTCAGTCTGTCCGTCTTCTTTCTTGTGTTATCCTGTGTTTACGCTTTCTGTACTCTGTGTTTGTCTTCTTTTCATCATGATGACTATGCTTGTGTTCTGTTATGTTTACTTCTGAGTACTTATTCCGCTGCCAGTAGTTCTTCATTTAGGAATTTCCTCACCAGCAAATTCCTTAGTGAAGAATTCATAAAAATCGCCTATTCACCCCCCCCCTCTAGTCGATATAACGCACTTTCAATTGGTATCAGAGCAAGGTACTCCCTTATTCTGTGTGATTTTGGTTTAACCGCCTGGAGTTTTAGTTATGTCGACTGCAGGATTGAGGAACGTATCCTGCCCCATCTTTGACGGTCATGAGTATCCCCGTTTGAAGGCCGTGATGAAGAAGCGACTCATGGCTATGGACAGCAAACTATGGACCATCACTGAGATTGGTCTTACCGATCTATGCAAGATGGCGGAGGCTGATGACATTCGCAAGTACACTCTACTGAACCTCACAGCGAAGGATGTCATCTACTCCTGTCTGTCCTGAAATCAGTTCAGGAACGTCATGCACCTCAATCACGCGAAGCTAATCTGGGACCAGCTTTTTGAGGTCAATGAAGGTCATCGTACTCGTCATGATCCTTGGTTTGAGGATTACAAGGATTCTCTCAAAGAGATGACTTTCGCACCTGAATCGTCATCCTCTTCACCGTGCCTCATGGCAGAGGATGCCAAGGTAACTGAATGCTACCTTTCCGAATCTAGTGATGATGAATCAGGTGATGAATTTGGCCCCAGCTATGTCAAACTTGCTTCCCTTGCCACTAAACAACAAAGAGCTTTGGAAAAAGTTCAATACATGCTTAATAAGAGCGATGATATGTTGGGTGAAGAAATGGATCAGTCAAAAGCATTGGCTGAGAGTCTTCAGAGACTTCAATCCAGGTTTGACAATCTTCAAGGTCATCATAACACTTTCTTATATGATCACGAGAAGCTTTCTTATGAATTTCTTCAAAGAAAGCAAGATCTTGAAAAGCTAAGAGTGGATTGTGAAGATCTTCAGAAGGAGCGCGATTCATTACTTGCTCAACAAATCAGCGCTACCCAGGAACAATTTGTTTCTCCATGTCTGAAGTGCATTGAACGTGAAACTGCTAATTCTTCACCTGAATGTTCAAATGCTTCTAATGCTACAAATTATTCATATGTCTCTGCTATCACTAATTCCTCATCTGAGGAGAATGCAAGTATCACTGATGATGCAGGGCTGAAGGAATTGTACATGACAGGCATGTACAAAAGCCTCAAAGGGCATCAGACTCTTTGTGATGTGCTCAAAAAGCAGATCCTCAACAGAAACCCTAGGAAAGAGGGTATTGCCTTTGAGAGGAAACTCAATGCTGATGGAACATATTGGAAGCCTAAGCAGTACCCCAAAACCTCATGTGTTGTTGCAAAGGAACCTCCAGTTGGTCCATCCAACTTCTCTGGCTTTACATGTGAATCTCCTCATTCTTCTGATGAGTCATTTGACTCTAACTATAAACTGTTCAAAAATCAGAATGGTTAAGTATTTGCTAGATATGTTGGGACTAACTGCAGGAACAGTTCCCCTATGAAGAAAATCTGGGTTCCCAAAAGTTGCCTTGAAAGTCTTCAGGTGAATGTCCTCATGACAGAACCTGTGAAGAATAGGAACTCCGGATCAAATTCTTCATATGTACCAAATTCTTCATATGGATCCATGTCCTCAAATGGACCAAATTCCTCACGTGGATCAAATTCCTCAAAAGGATCAAAGTCCTCATATGATCATCATCGTGCTAACCCTTTTGTTTCGCAGGGTAGAGCTAAGGGCTATGAATATGTGCATTATTCTTCAAATCATTATGTTCGTAAGTCCTCGAAGAATTTCTCTGCTTATTCATATGCTTACCCTAACCCCTCTTATGTGAAACAAAGTGGACTGGCGTCCATGCCACCTTTCTCATATGGTGCTCGCAGAGTGATGAATTCTTTGCCACCCCTCCAGATGTGGGTGGTGAAGAAAAAGAACTAATCTCTTATGCAGGGTCAGGTCTCCAGTCGTGCTCAAAATGACTGAAGAATTTGCTGGAGACCTGAACAATGCCTAATAGGACGCAGGCTAATCATGATGAAATGAACCTTCATTTCTCACGTCCTCATACTAATTATCTATTCTAATTGCTTGATGAAATTGACCTGATGATACTGATGTCGTATTCTTCACTGATGAAGCATATGAGTTTGTAAGCTGCACTAATTCATCTGCAGGATGATCAACCCAAAGCAAATGAGTGGGTCCTTGATAGTGGATGTACAAATCACATGACTAGTGACAAGAATCTATTGATGGATGCTCCCTTATCACCGTCACATCTGAAGCATATCATCTTCGCTGACAAAGGCAAAAGTCAGGTATTGGGTCTAGGTAAGGTTGCGATCTCTAAGGACATACACATGGACAAAGTCATGCTTGTCGAGTCCTTAGGATACAACCTCATGTCTGTCTCAATGCTTTGAGATCTTGATATGGTTGTTGTCTTTGGCAAGTATCATTGTGTTGTGATCTTGGAAGCTGACAATTCCAAAGTCTTCGAAGGCTTTAGGAGAGGAGACTTGTACATTGTTGATTTCTCTACAGGACCACAGCCTGTCGTGTGCTTACTTGCAAAAGCTTCAGAAGGCTGGCTATGGAATCGACGACTTGGTCATGCTGGCATGAGGAATCTGCACACACTCGCGAAGAAGAAGCATGTCATTGGCATTGAGAATGTCAAATTCCTCTAGGATCACTTATGCGGAGCCTGTGAAGCTGGGAAGATGACAAAGGCCAAGCATCCAGCGAAGACTATCATGACTACCACTCGACCATTTGAATTGCTTCACATGGATCTCTTCGGCCCTAATCAGTATTCTGTTGTTACAAATGATGCATCTCTATATGGCTTTGTTATTGTTGATGATTATTCTCGTTACACATGGGTACACATTGTCACTTACAAACATGAGGTGCAGGAAGTCTTCAAACGATTTTCCTCGAGGGCTTCAACCAACTTTGGTGTGAAGATCAAGCACATCAGGAGTGACAATGGAACTAAGTTCAAGAATTCCAGTCTTGATGACTATCTTGATCAACTTGGTATTACTCATGAGTTATCTGCTCCTTATACTCCTCAACAGAATGGCGTCGTGGAGGGCAAGAACAGAACTCTTGTTGAGATGGCTCGCACTATGCTTGATGAATACAAGACGCCTCGTTGTTTCTGGAGTGAGGCAATTGATACTTCCTGCCACATCATCAACAGAGTATATCTTCACAAATTCTTCAACAAGACTGCCTATGAACTCATCACTGACAAGAAACCCAATGTAAGTTACTTCAAAGTCTTCGGTGCTAAAAGTTGGATTAGAGATCCTCATCACAATTCTAAATTTGCACCGAAAGCACATGAGGGTTTCATGCTTGGTTACGGAAAGGACTCGCACACCTACAAAGTCTTCAACAATGTTCTTCACAAGGTTGTTGAAACTGTGGATGTGCGGTTCGATGAAACTAATGGCTCGCAAAGAGAGCACCTACCTTGTGTGATAGATGAACCAGCACCTGAGGATTCTATCAAGTTCAAAGCCACTGAGGATGTCATTCCTACTAAAGAATCTGCTGAAGAATTCATTCCAGAACGTGATGAACATCGAGCTGGCGCACCTGAAGAAAATAGTGCTAAGGAAAATGCTCCTGAAGAAAATGCAGATCAAATTCCTCAAAGACAACCCGCTCATCCTCGTATTGCAAATGAAGTGCAAATCGAGAAGATCAGCGATGACATTGAAGCATCAGGTCCTCTCACACGCTCAAAAGCTTCACATTTATCTAACTTTTGTGGGCACTTTGCGTTTGTCTCTATCACAGAGCCCACTAAGGTAGATGAAGCATTTCTGGAGCCTGAGTGGATTCAAGCTATGCAAGAAGAATTACATCAGTTCGAGCTCAACAACGTCTGGGAACTGGTCAAACGTCCAGATCCTCGCGAGCACAACATTATTGGCACAAAGTGGATCTACCGCAACAAGCAAGATGAAAATGGCCTTGTGGTGAGGAATAAGGCACGGCTTGTAGCTCAAGGCTACACACAGGTTGAAGGAATTGACTTCGATGAAACTTTTGCACCTGTTGCTAGACTTGAGGCTATTCGCATATTACTTGATTATGCTAACCATCATGATATTATCTTACAACAAATGGATGTGAAAAGTGCATTCCTCAATGGTAAGCTTGAGGAAGAAGTATATGTTGCTCAACCCCAAGGTTTTGAAGATCCAAAGAATCCAGACAAAGTCTTCAAGCTCAACAAGGCCCTGTACAGCCTCAAGCAAGCCCCTCGGGCGTGGTATGATACTTTGAAGGAATTCCTCATGAAGAAAGGCTTCAAACCCGGTTCACTCGACCCAACTCTTTTCACTAAATCTTATGATGGTGAATTGTTTGTGTGCCAAATATATGTTGATGATATCATTTTCGGCTGTACTGACCAACAATATAGTGATGAATTTGCCTATATGATGAGTGAAGAATATCAAATGTCTATGATGGGAGAGTTGAAATTCTTTTTAGGTCTTCAAATTCGTCAACAACGCAATGGAATATTCATATCTCTGGAGAAATACCTCAAGGACGTATTGAGGAAATTCGGCATGCAAGATTGCAAAGGGGTCAAAATTCCAATGCACACAAATGGCCGTCTATGCACTGATGAAAATGGTAAAGACTTCGATCAAAAGGTATACCGCTCCATGATTGGTTCTTTATTGTACCTATGTGCATCTAGGCCAGATATTATGCTTAGTGTTTGCATGTGTGCCCGATTTCAAGCTACACCAAAGGAATCACACCATAAGGCTGTGAAGCATATTCTTCGATACTTAGCTCACACACCAACACTTGGCTGAGAAGAGATTTAGCAAGTTGCGGTGTGAGCTAAATATCCTTGAATCTTCGAATGTTCTCTGAAATGGACACATCTCCTAACACTTATGCTGACTTGATGACTTAGACGCGCAACACACAAAGTAACGTTTTTCTTCAATCAATGAAGACTAACCCTCTAAGTGTGAAGAAATTAATGAAGAAATTGATTCTCAGATCCCTACGACAATTGTACGCGGTGTCTGAAATCAGCTTTCTTATACGGTGGGTTACGCCACCAACCAAAGTTGAAAATCTTCAATATGAGTTTTTCTTCGTTTTTGAAATTCCTCAGTTTTTCAAATTCTTCAACTTTGCATTGTCTTCACTCTTTCCGGTGTTGTTCTTCATTTGAATATATATATATATATATATATATATATATATATATATATATATATATATATATATATATGAGTTTAATGTCCTCTACGGCATTCACTTATTGTTATTTCTTCAAGTTGATTTCTTCTGCTAAGTGAGTGTGATCGGACCCTTCCCCCTCTATGCTAAACTCAACCCAGTCTATTCACGAATTCCTCATATGCGTTCTATTTGAAACTCGTTCAAATTCTTCACTGTGTCCTTGACAGCTGAAGAAATTGCGAACAGAACTTTTAACTTATCTTATCTGAATTTTCGGCTTTGTCGCTCAAACCGTTCCGCTTCTCACGACAATACTTATCTATTCACCCACGATCCTACACGATCGCCACCTCTCAGTATGTGGGTGACACATGTGAAGCAAATGAGAAGGGGCCAGGGGCATGTTCGTCTGATTTCCTCGGTTGAACAGTTTTTCACTCCCTCTATAAATACCCCTGTCTCTTCCTCACTTCAATTTCACCTCGCTCGCGCTCCTCTCGCTCAAGCTTCCCAAAACCCTAGCGCCACCGCTACTTCATCGTCGCCGGTGAGGAAGAGCTTCACTGCCTCGATCTCGTTGTCGTCGTACTCGCGCCGGTTGCGGATTTCTTCACTCCGCCGCTGCTGTAGCCGTCTTCCTCTGTCGAGTTAGGGCGTGGAAGATCTGACCTGACGAACTTCACCACTATTCTTCCCAGTTCGTCGTGTTCTTCACTTTGGGTAATTAAAAGATACTTTTACTGCTCGCTTTGATTCTCAAGTTTTCCTGAAAATCTTCAAAGGTGTTTATTCTTCAAATCTTCACACACATGAACACCTCACACGTCATCTGCTCTTGATTCATTTCTCTAAGTAATGATTTTCTTCAAGATTCCTCAATTGTGTGGATTCTCAATCTATACAACTATGGAACCTAAGACAAAGAACGCTTAGTAAAATTCCTCAAGACTCATTTGGTCAAATTCCTCAAAACCTATTCTTTTTGAAAAACCTTCTGAGAACGCATATGACCTCTCCAAATTCCTCGCAACTATACTCTGTTCACAGGTACAAATGTCCGCTGCTGAATCACTAGGTTCTCATCAACTTAACTCATTCGCAGCGTTCCTCGAAGAAAAGTTGCATACCTCTTCAGAAACTTCAGTTGTTCATATTCCTCAGCTGAAGAAAATGGGTGACAAAAGGCCACAGAAGGGAGGAAAGAGGCCTGAGGTCAATACTGCGTTTGAAATCCCTGAGGACATATACAAGGACTACTGCACTCCTGATGAAGCCAAATTCGGCAAAGAGGACAAGAATCAGCGCAAGGTGCGCATACAAAGGATAGAGAGGAGATGGGCACGAGAATGGAGGGAGTACAAATATGTTACTCCCAAGTATATGAAGAAATTCGCACTCAACCCTCCATGCCCAAGACCTCCATTGGCACCAGGCCAGTTGGCTGATCCCACCAGCCTCAAGCGCGGTGAGGATTATCATGATGAATGGGCTAAGCGCCAAGCCAAACTGGCTAAGCAAGCAAAGGAAGCAGTGAAGAAATTCAACGCAGACTCTGCTGCTGCTGCTGCCTCTGCTGAGGCCTCTGCCAGTCAGCCAAAGAAGGCAATGCACAAGAAGCCTGCACATAAATCCAGTGCTTCACCTTCAATGCCCTCACGGCCAAGCTCCTCTGCTATGCCATCAAGGCCAGATTCCTCAAGGCCCTCACGGCAAATTCCTCAGACTGCTCCTTCAAAGTCCTCAGCTCCTCCGTCAAAGTCTTCAGCTGCTCCGACAAAATCCTCGGCACCTATGCATCTCGCCACGTGCCAAAGGACTCAAGGCTTCTCTATTGCCTCAGGAGCATCTGCAAGCTCCTCAGCTGCTCGTACTTCCTCAGCTGGTCCCTCTCCGCTGAAGAAAAAGGCCACTGTTGGACGAGGCACTCGACCAAGTCCTCACAAGAAGCAGGTCGCCTTCCATGTACCCTCTGATGATGATGAGGCTGGTGATGAAGAACTTGCTGAAATCATCAGAGACAGGCAAGCCAGGGCCGCTAGAGCCAAAGGCACCAATGTGCCGCTGATGCTGGATCCAAAGTTGATCCTCGACTACATTGACCTGTGGCACAAGGATCCTAACACGCCTTTGCCAGAGATGAACCTCACTCCTGGTCAAAGTCATGTTCTTTCTGCCTTCATTGAGGAAGAAAAATGGAAATTTGAACAAGGCAGAAGTTTGAAGAAAGCGCGGTACAAGAAATAGCACTACCTCAAGGACAATGTCCTCACTCTCACTCCTGATCAGCTCCTTGCCTTGCAAGTTGAAATCAAACAGCTGAGTGATGAATTTGATCGCTACTATGCTGATTGGAAGGGCGCCAAGGTGCATTTTGTCAATTTGATGAAGAAATTCACTTCAAGTGATGCTCCACCTATGCACGTTGAAGTTACTCCGGCTGAGGCATCTGCTCAGCCTACTAAAGAAAATGCCAGCACCGCTGATGACAATCAGGCTGCTGAAGAAAATGAGAGTGCCAAGGCTGATGACTCCATTCTAGCCGCTGAAGATATTGCCAGGGCATCCACTAGTGATGCGCCTGAGGAAAGTGAACAAGTCAGAACAACTGCATCAGTTGTGCCTGAGGAAAATGAAACAAAGTCCTCTGCACCTCCTGTGCCTACACCAACTCCGATCCTTCCATCTGCAACAGATGCGAAGAAGACCAAGGCTGCAGAACGTGTAGCTGTGAAGAAAAGGAAGGCATCAACTTCTTCAAATTCTTCAGCTCCGAAGAAGATGAAGACTCTGATCAGTTCAATTGACAATCCAATTGATGCCGTTCCAGTCTCGTCAATGCCATCAAAGGGCCTTGTTCCATTTGGTGAAGATTATGTGATTCCTGATGAATCTGATGAAGAAACTCCTTCTGCTGCTTCGTTAGAGCAGTTGGACGAAGAAATTGAAGTGGATAAGATCCCTTCAACCCCAGTCATTTCCTCACCTATGCCTCAGTTTACTGCTGAAGAGGCAGGTGTTGAAGAAATTGAAGATGAGGATGTGGACATTGGGTGTACCACTCCTGTGCTCAATGATGAATTTTGGGATAGTCAACATCCAAACTCTCTAATGTTCACTCCACTCCAAGCTATTCCTCAGTCCCCTGCCGCCACTAAAGTGCAAATGGGATCTGAAGAACCTCATGCAACCCCAAGTGTTCATGAAGAAATTCCAACCACTAGTGCTGAAGAAATTGTCAATGAAGAATTGACGACCCAGGCTGAAGCTGCAGAAGAGCCTGAAATTCCTCAACCAGAGGAACCTGAGATTGCGATTCCTGAAGTGGTGCTGCAATTGACTGACACTCCTCAGCCCAAGCCAAAGGATCCTTTCTCCAAGAAGCAAAAATTCAAGGCTGATGATTTCTTCGGCGAGCACGTATTCTTCATGGAATTCAACCCCTATGACAATGCTCGTCTTAGAAGGAAGCGTTTCTGGACTGCCAGCCAGGCCAACTTCTATTCCTCAGTGCTCTTCAACAAGGACAAAGTCTTTGATCATGAGCATATTCCTCATGTGGACATGGAATCCATGCCTTGCTTCTCTCAAGTCCTCAGCATGATTCATGACGCTGGCTTGCTCAATTTCTGCTCTGACATGGTTGATTGGAATGAAGAGCTCATTCTTCAGTTCTACGCAACTTTGCATATCACAGGCGATGCTGGTGACGTCAACTCATGGGTGTTGGACTGGATGACTAAAAACACTCATTACAAGGCACCAGCCTCTGAATTGCTTCGTGTCCTACCAATCAGTCCTCCACCTGACGGTGCTTGTTGTCTATATGATGAGCCTGAACTCACTGATCACTATATGCAAGTGCTCATGAAGCCGCTGAAGCCAGGACAAGCCCCAAGGACCAATTTCCTCATGAAGGAATTGCTCTATGTGCCAAGAACAATCTACCGCATTCTGACGAAGACCATGAGTCCCATCAAAGGCCATGACTCGTCCGATGAAGAAATTATCGGAATGATGAAGAATATGCTTTTCAACATCATGCATGGCATCTCCATAAATTATCATGATTTCTTCATGAGGACTCTGGCGAATGTTGCACTTTCTCCATTTGAGTTGAAGCCTTATGCGTCGTGGATCATGAGATTCCTCAGAACAAGGTCTTCACTCAACTACAAGGCTGATTTTCAGAATCACCGCAGCTACTTGCTCCCTATTGAAGTCCTCAAGCAAACAATTTCCTCATCCGATGAGAAGGGCAAGTCACCAGCCGTGATCGATGAAGGCATTCGTCCATTGGATGGTCAGTTCCGCAAAGCTGCATCTTACTCCACCAATGATGACTCTGCCACTCATGATACTGCTGCCAATGCTACCAAGACAAGTCCTCAGGCTACTGCTCCTCGTGTGCTGACTGAACGTGAACTGCTGATAAGTCTTCACCAGAAGGTAGATCGAAACCACAAGTGGGTTAAGCATCAGTTTGCGCTATTCTTCAGAACATGACTTCTACACATAATGCAGTGAAGGAAAACCACTACTACCTCCATGAAGTGTTTGATCGCACCTGGGCTATTATGTCACATCTATATGGTGAAGAAGATCTGAAGCAAATGGGCTTCAAGGAAGACTTTGACTGGTCTGCACCTCCACCGAAGAGATTCAAGAAAGTCAAGGTTCCTTCCATGGTGGCCAGCTCATATTCTTCATCACGCGCCATGGACGAGCATGAAGACTTGGACGACACTGCAGCAGGCCCTACAACGACTCAAGACCCTGACAACACTGGCGCTCCTCCATCATCATGATATTCTTCAGGGGCGTTAGTCCTCAGTTTCAACCCTTTTGGTCATTCGATGACAAAGGGGGAGAAATTTGAGTTAGTCTTCAAGCGGGTCTATCTTATATGGGCATTTTTTGCTAAGTTACAACTCTCGTTCTTCTGATGAGTTTGCTGGATCGAGTTGTAATCTTAAACTCTATGGTGACCTGATACTTTTGATGTGTTCTTCTGCATGCTTATTCCTCATTAATGTTAATGCACGCATGCTGAATTACATCAGTCACCATATTTCATCATGCATTTCAAATTCTTCATATTATATATCAAATGCGTGTATGAATTACAAGATATAGGGGGAGATCTCCATGATTATACTCTTCAAGTGTGCATTGCTTCAAAAGCAAATTCCTCACTATGCACATCTTCAGGGGGAGTTCTTCTATATCTTGCAATCAAATTCCTCAATATCAATATTTACACTTCATATGTTTATCCCCGTTGAAAACTTAACCTATATTGTCATCAATCACCAAAAATGGGGAGATTGTAAGTGCATCTAGTGCCCCTTAGTGATTTTGGTGTATTGAAGACTTATAGGTTAAGGGACTGTTGCGTTTGTGAGTGTACACAGGTCTATAAGTCTATGAGGTGTTTGATATTTACAGAGAAAGTCGACCCCTAAAAATGAAGTTCTTCAACTGAAGACTTTGTATCTCTGAAGACTTTCTGAAGACTTTGAAGGTGAAGAAATTGGTGTGACCTTGAAGACTAGGCAATCATTCGAGGAACATGAAGTGTGAAGACTTTTGTTTTCGTAGTTTCGTTTTCTCCTACTTGAGTCATAGGAAACACAGTACTGTTAAAGGGGGTCGAGGAAATACTAAGGAAAAATTTCCATGTGATGCTCAACTCAAAATCCTACACCTACCAATCCCTTCGAGTGAAGCCATTGGAAATCTCATACAGTTCAGTCATATTCTTCAGTGACAGAGACGAAGTTCTTCTGGTCTCTGAGGAATTTGTTCTGACTGAGGAGTTAGGAATTCACCAGTGTGAATTGCCTACACAGTGAGGATCATGATAGCCCTGAGGATTTTGATAGTCAAAATTCCGACCGTTGTTGTGCTATGCGCCAGCGGTTCCAAAATATCTACCCACCTAACGGTCATATCAGACAAGGGCATTTATGTCTTATCATGTCGGGCTGCTCCCTAGGCTATAAATAGCCGCCCCCTTCAACCACTAGCTGGTTGGCTGCTCTGAGAGAAACTGACACTTGTCAATTGAGAGCATCCCATCCTCTGAGGACTTTGAGCGAAAATCATCAAGTGAGGAAAACCCAAAACCCAACACCTACAAACCCAAAGTGATTGAGCATCACTGAAGAGATTGATCCTGCGTGGATCTGACGCTTGTTTCCTTTCAAGAATGTGCTCCTTCCAGACGGTTAGGCGTCAAGGTCTAGAGCATCCAAGAGGAATTGTGGATCGCCAAGTGACCGAGTTTGTGAAGGTTCAGAAGTCACCTGAAGACATACCACGAGTGATTGGGTGAGGTCTGTGTGACCTTAGCTCAAGGAGAATACGGTGAGGACTGTGTGTCCGGGACTGGGTGTCCTCGAGTTTAAATACTGAGTCGCTCCAACCAGATGTACAACTGAGACAGCAGTTGGAACTGGTCTACCAAATCATTGACTTCACCAAGCCTACTGGTTCTATTTCCTCAACTCTTTCATTTCCTCATGTCTATTGTTGTGTGCCTGTTCATATGTGTTTGAAGACTTTGACTAAAGACTTTCTCAATTTCGTCAGATCAATTTCTTCAGTCTGTCCGTCTTCTTTCTTGTGTTATCCTGTGTTTACGCTTTCTGTACTCTGTGTTTATCTTCTTTTCATCATGATGACTATGCTTGTGTTCTGTTATGTTTAATTCTGAGTACTTATTCCGCTGCTAGTAGTTCTTCATTTAGGAATTTCCTCACCAGCAAATTTCTCAGTGAAGAATTCATAAAAATCACCTATTCACCCCCTCTAGTCGATATAACGCACTTTCACCCCTCGTATCGTCTCTTTCCCCACCTCTGTGCCGGGGGACGACGATGAAGACGATGGTCGCGCTTCACCACCGCACCGGAACTACCTCATCTATGCCCTCGTCCACCGCACCGGGTGGTCCACCGACAATGTTGGCCACCGCAATCGACGTGCCTCACATACATTGACTTCCATCGCATAAGGTGCGCTTCACCAACGCCGTATCCCACCTCACCGGGGCTACTTCACCGTGCACATCGTCACACCTCTGCCCCCCGAGGCCATTGGGGCTTCACCAACGGTCTCGTCCATCGCATCGTAGCGCTCCGGTGCCACTCAAGATCTGCATCCGTGTGCGGCCAGCCAACGCCAGTGCATCACCCTCAACAGCTCTAAAGTCACCCGCACTCTATCTAGGCGAGCATGCCCAAGCGCTAGCCCGAACTAGGTATCCACATATCACTCCCTTGTGCACTATTCCGACGATGTTTGGATATCCTTTCACTGCTCTGTTAGCTTACACGCCTATGCAACTCTGACTTTAACTCTTATTTCTTCTGGAGATATCATCTGAAACAAGGAAAGCCATTTTTTAGCGAAGCATGACGGCGCTACGGGATCTGGTATACATCCTGCACACTGGTATAACCTTGTAAGTACCTGTCTTTCGGTACAACAGCAAGGTCGATTTCTCTTATTTGATCAACCATTCACCATGTCAAAAATGCAGAGGGGGATGCAAGGAGCACAAGGCATGCACATCCAAGTAAGTGGTAACATGTACTTGTACATGGAACATCCCAAGCGCAAGCAGAGCTGCAGTGAGCCTGTACAACAAGCTAGCGTAAGTCCCTGCATTTCATTTAATTTGTACTGGCCTGCGTGTATGATTTGTGTGCAGTGGCGGATCCACGAATTCAATTTACTAGGGGCGAAAATTTAACTTAAAAATACGAAGGCACTTGCACTCCGGAAATCAGCATAACTTGAGAATGAAGCTACATGCACTTTGAAAACCAGCTAATGATCCAAAGTAGTTCCAGATTATAAAACACTAAATAATGTAAGCACCAAAAAACACAAAATGCAATATGGTGTACAAGGACTACTAACATGGTCTGTACCTGCTTGAATTATTCGTTCTCTGGCTGAAAATATCAAAGTGTAATTGCACCTATAAGTCTATAACCAGTATGCACACTACATATCCATATATCTATCCTGCACAAGTATGCCAATAGTTTCAAACAACAGACTAGAAAAGTATTTATGCTACGCTGACATGATACAGGGACTTTCTGGTAGATGGCGTCGATGTGTCCTCAAGCCATGAAAATGTACTATAATTTGCTTGTCATCAATGCCTGCAAATCTCTTTGTCTCTCTCAACATAGCAGATTATCATTAGACACTAAATCCTTCAATGGGAGCTTGCAAAATGCTTGCATTAGATCCTTCGTTAGACACTATATGTCCATCACCAGGAGCATGTAAAATGTTTGCATCAGATCCTACATTAGCGGTCTGTTCATTAGACACTTCAGGCTCAAGAACAACATGAGCTTGTATGTTTGCACCGAAAACTTGATTAGATACGTCAGGTTTAGTCCGTTCAGTATTGATTAGGGGAGTTATAAAATAAGCAAAAATTGGTTTCATTTTCTCATATATTCCCTGCATACAAGCAGTTTACAACACCGTCAGGTTTAACTATTGGCCAGAAATTGAACAATTGAATTAGATATAATCAGGGATGTGATGTACCTGCTCGTTGCACATGCTACTCTTGCAAATGCGACTGTCCGCTTGCGCAAGCTCGATGCCATGCCCGTGCTGCCACTGCTGCCTCCCATGCAGACTACACCCAGGGTTGGATATTCATCTTCTTGTCCTTCCATGCACTTGAAGGCCGACGACCAGCGTTCAACGAGGTCGCGAGGAAGTGCTGTGTCAGTTTGTCCAGCGGCGGCTAGGTTAGGAGAGAATCAGACTGGAGCTGGAGCTAATGAATTGGGATGTTTCCTGCTGTCGATCAATATGGGAGGTGCTCGTTTGGGCTGCGAGCCTGCTATAGGGCCTGCCTTGCACTTACATTATTGGCCCATCCAAATTAAAACGTTTTTCTTCATTTTTTACATTGCCTGCTCGTGCGTTGGGACGAACAAAACTAGCATGTGGCAACTTGGATGACTCAAACTAGGTGCACACTTTCCAGCCACCTGAGGTGGCCGCCCATACCAGCCAGCCCCTACGGTGGCGTCGCCCCTTTTTGCGTGTATGATTGCGGCAACAAAAAAAATCCAGTGGCGCTTTTGATTTACCCACAGAATGGTTGAATTGCTTGTTCCTATGAACTGAGTTCGCCAATAATGTGAAGGATGTCAGTCTTTTCATCCTATTGTAGATTGCTTAGATCTCGATATGCCAAATGTAATCGCATGAATTATACAGTAAAAGCGAGTGTGATGTGTGTGGCTACAACTAGTCTGACAACCCGTCCTCATATAACATATCAAGGACACACCATCTAATCAGATTAACCATTCGACTTACCAATGCAGTGTGGGAAGAAAGAAGTATTGGGGTTGCGTATCCAAGCAATTGATGTCATGGACTCCTTCGTAGAACCTTGTAAGCGAAAAAGAAGTAGCAGTGCTCCTGTACAAAGAGCTAACGTAAGTTCATTTACCTGCTTCTCGAAATTTTAGTTAGCCACTTATTGCAAAATTGTTCAATTATGTTGCTTGGCTTAATTAGTTTGCTACTGATTGCATAATGCCATAGCCTGTTAATCCTATTATAGACTGCGCCTATCTATGTGTTTGATACTTACAGTTAAAAATTACATGTTTGCCTAAACTTAAATAGCTATTTAAGCACGTAGATAGCTGGTCATATGTACTTCTAGGGTGCAGCAGAATTCACGTGTAATTTACATTATGATACCCTATTTGTTTAAATGGTTTGCTATTATCACTTGTAGCACTAGTAATGTTTTGCATGTTCATAGATAGACAACTGTCAGGTTTATATGAGGGACACCGTCTTATATATATAGGGTGCGTCTATTCTACAACTGATTGTAGAATACTATTCTACAATAGGCAAGCCCCTATATAAGGTAGTTTTGAATCGGAGACCAACCCGACCCGAGCCTCCTTCCCTGATGCCCTCCAAGGCTACCCCGCCCTCGGCAGCCCTTTCCGCGGCGAGCCCCGCTTCCCCCTCGTCCACCGCCGCTGCGGGCGTCGGCGGCGCGGCGGCCCCCTCCCACTTCCGGTGCCGCGCGCGGAACGGCGCGGGAAGCTGCCGCGACAGCTACTGCACGGCGCCGCTGACGGAGGCCTCGAGGTCGGACCCGGCCTGCCTGAGCCGGCCGCCGATCTCCATGAAGGACGCAACGGACACGACCGGGAGGTCGACACCGACCGCAAAGGGGGCGGCGGGGAGCTCGATGTCGAAGGGGAGGAGCTTGAGCGGCGGGGCGGGCCACGGGAGCTGCCGTGTCTGCACGTGGAGGTAGAGGAGCAGCCCCAAGATGCCCTGCGCGAGGCGGTAGGCCAGGTCCTGCACGTGCCTCTGCACACCCAGCAGCGCGTCCAGGGAGATCTCCATGGATGGCGGCGGTACGGGGCGCCGGGCGGAGGCGCGCCCCGGCATAGCGGATTAGCTCGAGCGGCGGCAAAATAGACTGATAGTAGCCTGTGTATCCCTACCATCGAGGTGTTCAAAGGGAAGTACAAAGGTAGCAGTAATTGGAAGTACATACAATATTTAGGTAGAAGTACAAAGCAGTACAACATGCGAGCGAGGAAGTACCTGGTGAGAATTATTCCTGCTAGGGAGGCAGTACCATAGTTACACTAAGAGAAGTGCCGAGTAGTTTGAAGTAGCAGTATAAGGTGTCCTTTATGCTAATTTGGTACTCATCTTTTGCAACTGCTACTTGGAGCTGTGGAATTAGCAAGCTTAGGGAAGTGCAAAAAAGGTTCTCTATAGTAAAGAGTAGCAGTATTGAATATCTTGAAGCAGCAGTGCAGATAAAAAATGCAAAACTAGCCTTAATAAAAATTGTGTAATTGAGAAGTACAAACCCTATAAGATCAAGAAGTACGAAACTGGTATTCCCAAGAAGTACAACATACATGTCAACGGAAACTGACTTATGTAAAATAATTTACGAGCAATACAATTTAATCATTTTGAGTAATACAAAAAAAAATTATTGCAGAGCAGTACGAAACTCGTATTCTACGGGTGCGGGGTTATTACGGGTTCGAACGTCGAGCACAAGCACGAGCTCCTTCTCCAGCGAGAGGTGCGAGGGTAAAAATGTACTTCTCTTCATTGTGGCATTCTGTGGAATTCTTTTTACTCCAACGGGCGACGAGGAGATTGAATGAAATTTTGACCTCCTGAGTGGAGAATTACAGGAAGTACAAAGGTAGCAGTAATGGGAAGTACATACAATATTTAGGTAGAAGTACAGAGCAGTACAACATGCGAGCGAGGAAGTACCTGCTGAGAATTATTCCTGCTAGGGAGGCAGTACCATAGTTACACTGAGAGAAGTACCGAGTAGTTTAAAGTAGCAGCACAGGGTGTCCTTTATGCTAACTTGGTACTCGCCTTTCGCAGTTGCTACTTGGAGCTGTGGAATTAGCAAGCTTAGGGAAGTGTAAAAAGGTTCTCTGTAGTGAAGAGTAGCAGTACAGAATATCTTGAAGCAGCAGTGTAGATAAAAATGCAAAACTAGCCTTAATAAAAATTGTGTAATTGAGAAGTACAAACCCTATAAGATCAAGAAGTACGAAACTGATATTCCCAAGAAGTACAAGATACATGTCAAAGGAAACTGACTTATGTAAAATAATTTACGAGCAATACAATTTAATCATTTTGAGTAATACAAAAAAAAATATTACAGAGCAGTACGAAACTCGTATTCCACAGAAGTACAAGGCAAAATTGTGTTCTTTTAAAATAAATTCGAGCAGTACAGCTTATTCATTTCGAGGAGTACAATTAATATTATTATTATTATCAGGCAGTAAGAAACTCATATTCCACAGAAGTACAAAGGTACATGTGGAGGGAATTTGAGTTCTTTGGAAAAAAATTATGGGCAGTACAATTTAATCACTTTGAGAAGTACATAAACTTCTTTATTGTCGGGCAGTAAAAAAGACATTTGTAAATTTCAGTAGCTTTCCAACGGTATATCATTTGCGCTATTCCGAGAAGTGGTCAAAAAATTTAATATATAATTAATGTTCATCTATTTTGAATGAATCTCGGTATTTTCAAAACTGCTCAAAAATTATGTAAAATTTGAAAAACATTAATACATGAAAAAGATGTGAATTTCAGTACCTTTCCAATGCCATATCATTTGCATCATTTCGATATCCAAAAATGATCCATGATCATCTTTTAATAAAACAGATTTTTAGTATTTTCAAAATTGTTCCAAAACTGTGCAAAATTTGAAAAAACTTAAAACATGAAAATGTTTGTAAATTTTAGTAGCTTTTCAACGGTATATCATTTTCTACATTCCGATAAGTGGTTAAAAGAATTTCGTTCGAAACACTTTTCATTCAGCTTGTGATGATTTCTGTTTTTTGAAAATTCATAATAAAAAATAAAAAAAGTGAAGCAAGTTACAATATATAAGAGTTGAGAATTTCTGTAGCTTTCCAACGGTATATCATTCGCGCAATTCTGATTGACGGTTTAGAATCTATTAGTGAATTACTACGCAAGTACAAAAGAGCAGTACCGACTTTACGAAAAAGATGTACGGTTGTGTTATGCAGAAGCAATACCAGATCTTTATTCCGGGCAGTACGAGATTATTGCAGAATATTATTCTATCATCAATTGTAGAATAGACGGCATGTATATACATACATACATACATATATATATATATGACAAATGTTTCCTACAAGCAGTGGTAGTTACCACCACTTCCGTTTTGTATGTTCTATGTATTATCTGTTGAAACCGAGAGTATGTATGTGTAGTAGTATATAAAAATGATTAGGTAGTATATATACAAATTTTTAGGTAGTATGTACCATTTTTTGAGTGTGCTCTTTTTTACGTACAAATATGTACGTATTTCACAAATATAACAAAAATTATGGGCTCATATGCAATTTTTTTATTTAACTTGTTTTGAAATATCTTAGATATAGTATATGAACATATTTAGAATAATAAAATAGTATATATAGTACCACATGCTAGTATATGAGACATGTGAGGTAACTACCACCGGGTGGTAGGATGGATTTTCCATATATATATATATATATATATATATATATATATATATATATATATATAGGACAGGGCTATTTTGTTACTAGTAACAGAATAATATTCTGTTACCATCTCGCCCTATATAGACCGCATCTGATTTTTTACATCAGCCGATGATACTGAACTAAAAAAATCCCACCCCCACCGTGCCGACCAACCCCCATCTTACCTTCTCCTGGTCGGCGCCGCCCGCCCACCACCTCCTCCCCAGCTCCCGGCGCCGTCCGCCACCCACCTGCCCCGGCTTCCGGCGCCGCCCGCCCCCACCTGCCCACAGCTCCCGGCTTTGCCCGCCCGCCCCCACCTGCCCACAGCTCTCGGCTCCGCCCGCCCGCCCCCACCTCCTCCCCGCATCTCGGCGCCGCCCCGCCCCCACTTCCTCCCTCGCTCCCGGCGCCGCCCCCTGCTTCCACCCAACACCGGCACCGCCCCTGCTTCCACTCGCCACCGGCGCGGCCATCACTCCCCGCTTCCCCCCTCCCCCACTTCCTCCCTCGCTCCTGGCGCCGCCCCCAGTTTCCACCCAACGCCGGCGCCGCCCCTGCTTCCACCCGCCACCGGCGCCGTCCTCACTCCCCGCTTCTCCCCCCCCCCCCCCCCCCCCCCCCCCCGCCATCGGTGTGCCTCCCTGCTTCCAAGCGCCACCGTTGCCACCCTGCAGCCAGCCGTCGCCATCGGGAGCCACCCTAGCGCCACCGATCGCCGCGCCCAGCCGTCCCTACCACCGTCTTGGCGACCCCCCCACCCCCGCAGAGGACCGTCGCATTCGTGTCACTGCATCCCGCGGCCACTATGCACCGTCCAACTCGGCAGTCCAACTTCTTGCTCCATGCTCGGTCGCTCAAGGAGCTACGTGAAGGTCACCCCGCGCTCCACCTTCCGGACACGCGACCCCATCGTCGTGCTCCTGCAGCCACCTCCGAGGCGGTGTGGCCGACCTCCTCTCTCCTCCTGCCACCTCCTAGCACCGCACCGAGCACACCCCGGGCTGCCTCTTCCTCTTGCTTACTCCCGCATGAGGCACACTGCGCCGAGCATGCACCCGGCCGCCCACACCTCTGGTAAATCGACGCACTCAATTCAGTTTGTTTTTTCAATTCAGTTCAATTCTAAAAAAAGTTCTCTCCATCTATGTAGCTTGTGTGAACTTATAGGTGAGACTCGATGAACTCTGTCCATTTCGACTCTTGAACTGATATGTGATGATTTTATGAACTAGTAAAAATGTTTTTGTTTCATCTTTGACTCTTGTTCTCTGTTCTTGCACTCTCAAAATTACGTGCATGTGCATATGCTACCTGCTGATTGCTACTTGACATAACCATTTTTGTCTTCATTTTGCATTATGACACGAATTTGCTATGAGAAAAAACAAGGACAAACAGAAAACAAAAATTAGTACCTTTGTGCTTGCTAGGTGTTTGTTTATGTCTCTTAAGAACCAAACAAAACTAGTAACATCCCTATATAGGGCCGTGAGTATGCTTTTAAGTTAGTTGATATGTCTCTAGGACAAAAATGAAAAAAAGCATCCTTTTCAGTGCACCTTCGTATGCATTTTCAGTTCATTTTACAGGTCAAGGACAAGTAAATTTAGTGGCATTGCTAAAATCACAGAATAGTTGGTGCGTGTGCAGAAACATCATCGGTGCAAGTTTCAAAATTCTGTAACTTTAGATATATCACCTAAATATGTAATTATTTGCAGCGAATTTCTTCAAAATTCTGTAAAGTTTAGATATATCACCTAAATATCATCAGTGCAAGTTTCATAATTCTGTAAGTTTAGATATGCCGTAAAGAAAAATCGATGAGTCACCATCTGCTTTATATTCATGTTCTCTGCAGCAAAAGTAGCAATGGGACTGGCTGGGAGTGATCCCTGAACCATTTCATTAAAGGCCATGGTTTCCAACAATGCTAATGCTACTAGAAAGGAGCTAGAGGCCATGAAGCCTCTTGGCTTCTCCAATTAGGATGTTTGGCCAGTCCTGAAGCGCCTCCTCAAGCTCTTTGACGATAATTGGGCGCCCATCTCCTGCTCAGTATGACAAGGATGCCAGTGATAATGAAAACCCCCCTCACAGCAGAGCGGCTGAGTGCATACTTGCCATCTACATTTTAGAGCCCCATGAGTTCAGTGTGATCTCTCCCGGTAAGTTCGTGTATTGCTATCTTGAGTGTTCAAAAAGTGTAGAATGGATGATTTATCTCGCCTATGCAGCTCACAAATCATATGCTCTGTCCAAAAAAAAGAAACAAACACTATGCATAGGAGTTCATGATGTAATTTATCATCAGTTCATAAAGTAAGCACAAATACAGTTTCATGTGTGTTATAGAAAAATACAGTTTCATTGCAAGTTTGTTTCTTTAGGAGATCCATAGTATGCCACTGTATGTTTGTTTATACAATCCCAAATGGATTATATAGCTCCTGATAACAGAATAAATATTCTGGAAAAGATCAAATACTATCATACGGTCAGTTCAAAAAAATCCGACGAGCACTTGCAATGTACATAGTTTTTGCAGAAAAGATTTCAAAAACTCGGTATCACCGATTTAATGAATTACTATAAGTTCAAATTTGCTAATATCTACAGTTCTGGTTGAGGAATTTAGGTAGTTTATTTTTTTAACCCCCACTGTCTATAGTTCATTAATTCATTGTCACTGCACACATTGTTTACAAACTTAAAGTTCAGAGGGTTGGTTGTATTTAGTACTTCTAATTGGACTATTTAAGTCCAAATGTTTACTTTGCATGATGGAAAAAATTGTGTATCATGTAGTTCCTCCACTAGAGCCACTGCGGCCCATGACAGCCCATGGTGGCGGAGTTCGTCGTGCCCATCAGTCCAACCCCATGGCTTCAGGGCGTCTGAGTTTCGTTGCGGCCATCAGTTCGGACACCTGCGTCATTCCGTGTGTTGCAACCACGGCCATTTGTGTCACTGCATGCTCCGTCACCGGCCTCCTGCGCACCGTGACCCCTGCCGCACTCCTTCGAGGAGGTATCCATCTCTCTCTTCCTGCTCCTATGCTTTATTTGTACTAAGCTTTTGCGAGGATGCTTAAATGCACATGTTTCTTATAATCTTTACATACACACACTTTCTATTTTGTCCCTCGCGTAGTCACTTTGCCTTTTGATGCTTAAATGCACCTTCAGTGTAGGTTCTCCGGTGCGCCAAGTATGCAGGATCTCTAGTGCGCCAAGTATTGCCGGCAGCAATGCCTGCTTACGTCGCTAAGGCCGCGTCCTCCTCCTGAGATAAGAAGAGCGACAAGGAGGTAAAAGGAACACCAATTTTTTACAAATTCTGCAGATGTAGTATGTATTTGCCATTTTGCCAAAGCAGTGAGTCTATGTGCTGATGTTTCACTTGTCTTCTCTTGGATGTATTTGTCTAGATGGAGAGCACGGTCTTTTTTTCGTGGAGCTGGCGCTGCTGCAGTACGACCTAGTCCAGTCTAAGCCCTCCATGGTTGTTGCTGTTGTTTCTGCAACCAGGCTACCCCGAAGAAGACCCCTATGTGGACTGACAATCTAAATTATAGTATGTGTTCTTTATTTATAATTGAAGTTCAAAAATATCATTGGCAGGGGTACAGAAATGATTATAGTCGTTATAGCAAAAAAAAAGTTCAAAAACTTAAAGAACAAAATTATTGATACACATAAACAAATTGGATTTATGTGTTATGTAGTATTGGTACTTAAGAACAAAAGTTCAGATTTCAAACTTTCAATAGTTTAGTGCTACGTAGAAAGGAACATAAGTCCACCCTACAAAAAAACAGTAAATGCATTTCTGTTATGATCTAAATTTCTTTTGGTCTGTCTCTTTTAGTCCCTAACAGAGAACTTCACTGATATTGTAATAATCGGTAGTTTTTTTATCTTTAGCCCATCAAGTGTTAAGATTTCAGTGAAGTAAAATAGTTTAGTGGCATTGCTAAAATCACAGAATAGTTGGTGTGTGTGCAGAAATATCGTCAGTGCAAGTTTCAAAATTCTGTAACTTCAAATATATCACCTAAATAAGTAATAATTTGCAGCGAGTTTCTTCAAATTCTGTAAAGTTTAGATATATCACCTAAATATCGTCAGTGCAAGTTTCAAAATTCTGTAAGTTTCTATATATCATAAAGAAAAATCGATGAGTCACCATCTGCTTTATATTCATGTTGTCTGCAGCACAAGTGGCAATGGGGCTGACTGAGAGTGATCCCTGAACCATTTCATTAAAGGCCATGGTTTCCAATAATGCTAATGCTACTAGAAAGGAGCTAGAGGCCATGAAGCCTCTTAGCTTCTCCAATTACATGTTTGGCCAGTCCTGAATCGCCTCCTCAAGCTCTTTGATGATAACTGGGCGCCCATCAAGGACAAGAGCTACAACATCCTTGTTGACACCATTGGATGGCTAAAGCAATGAACCAATACCTACCACTACCCGTCATGTAAAAAATGCTACTTCCGTTTGTTTGGTAGCCTTCCTTAATTACCACTTGATGCTCAGCCCTCGCCGCCTCCTGTGCAGTACAATGCCGCCCTTGTACAAGGTTCAAAGACATTATACTAAGAAGGAAATGAGATGCTACGGTCAGCAGCTTCCTTGTGCCATCGCAGTATGGTGTGTGTCCCTTGTTCATCCTCTGCCATTTATTTTAGTAACTAGCAGCAGCATAACCCCACCTGCACATTTTTTCGTAAGTTCTATAAAATTTAGAGCTTCAGTCCAACTATGTTGCTTCTGCGATTATCTGTACATAGAAAATCACACTAAAGATTGTTTTGTTCTCTGAACCTAAACACATTTTTTCTTTGAGCTTAAATGCATTTATTCTCTGAACATAAATGGGATGGTTCTCTAAACTTAAGTGTGTGTGTTCTATGTGTATTCTGTGAGTGTTAGAGAACAATGAGTGTTGCCTGTCAACTACTGGTTTGGCCAGTTTCAAATTTTGGCCGGGTTGAACTTTTGATAGAGCATTGGTTTGTTCTCAGTTCTAGTGCACTCAAAGCATAAGGAGGGTTTGACCTGTTATTGATGGATCACTATAACTTAACTTATCATCTGGGGCAGCCCATCCTAGACGCGTAGCTACTCTGCTCTCCACATGAATTTAGTACATAATACTCTCTCTCTGTCTGTCTCTCTCTCTCTCAATTTATTCAAACCTATAGCATGGACACAGTTTGTATGAAAAAATACCTCTGAAGTTCTAATTTGTTGTACAGAGGCTGTCAGAAATTAACAAAATATAAATTATTATTTGTTCCTTGTTATATGACAGGATTGGATTGGGTTGTAGTGCATGTCAGGCTCTATTGATCTCCGTCCACGAGTGGTGCTACCTCGAGTCCGGTCGACGGCGTCCACGAGCGCGAGCAGCCCGTATCCGGGGGCAAGATGAAGGTCACCCATGAACCATGCTTCCCCTAATCACCTCCACCTTGTGTGAATTTGCAGCTGAGAATAAGCACAAGCACCTACAGTCCCCCGGTGGCTTTGGCCGCACTTGGCCACTAGCTCGTCCATCATGGTGACTCGCAACCGTCCAAGTGGAATGCGGACATCAGTCCAAGGAGAACTAGTTCGTATAAACTGATTGTTATGTATAATTAGGGGATCCAATGTTGAAAAGTTCAATTAAGCTGTGTATGCAAATTCAAAGAATTGTTGTAGGAAAGTTTAGAAGTTTGGTTTCATGAGGAAAATGTATGATTTTCTATCAGTATTTGGTATGATTCATTTGCCTCGGGTGCAACCCGAAACTAGACAAAAACTAGACAAAAATGTCAGATGATGAAAGGAAAAATGGTTTGAATTAAAAATATTGATCAGTACGAGTTAAAAGCAGTGGTCCGTTCGAAATAAAAGAAATGGCCGAAATTCAAATTGTAAAAGTTCAAGCAAAAAAAGAAAACCCATAGAAATTCAAATGGTAAAAGTACAAGTCGTAAAATGAGAGAAGTTCAGAACATCGTTGTAGAAAAATGTTAAGTTCAAAAAAAAAGAAACAGACAAAAGATTTTCTTTTTGAATAAAATATCATTCAGTTCGACGACATAAACTACGTAAGTACAGGGGTAATGCTACCGTAAACCATTGAAACTTTAAGAGGAAAACTTTACCCAAAAACAAAGTAAAAGTTTAATATGTGAAAATGTGCTTAGTACAAATCCATACGAAGATCAGTTCGAGTACTTTGTTTCCGGAACAAAAAAGAAAAATACGACAAGCTTCACCGTATTCAAAATTACTCTGTGAAATAATACATCAGTACAAACACACACAAAAATCAGTACAAGTATTCTGTTTTTTCTGACGGAAAAAACAGCACGATGGGTTTCACCTTAATCCAAATTACTCTTCAACGGTTGCGAATTTGAGAAAACTCTCAACATGACTAAGTTTTGTATTTTTCATACCTTTCCAACCATATATTATTTGCCTTATTTCGACAAACTTTAAAAAAAACACGTTTGAAATCAAATTTGACCGTATTCGAATTTGTTTTTAAACCGTAAGGAATTAGAAAAACATTTCAATCCGAACAAGTTGCGCATTTTCCATAGCTTTCGAACGTCGTATCATTTGCATCAATCCGACAAACCGTTTGCAAAAAATCGCAAAAATACATTTCGCCCAGAATTTCACCGTTTTCCAAATTACTTTTAAATCGTTTAGAATTAGAAAAAATAATAGATATATGGAAGATGCGGATTTTCACAAGCTTTCCAACGCTATCTTATTTGCTCAATTCCGACAAACCGTTCGAAAATTGTGTCCAAAATACGATTCACGTTTTCGGTTTTGATAAAAACGGTTTTTCCAAAACTGCTCTTAAACCATAATGATTTTGCAAAATCGTTCAATATACTTGAAATATAGTTGTCAAGAGCTTTCCAACGATATATTACATGCCCTGTTCGGACAAAAAAATTACAAAAAAAATTTGAACTAAAGAAGACGATCTGTTAAACAGAACTGAAAGCATCAGTTCAACCGCTCAAAAATCATCAGTACAACCGACTGAAAACGTCAGTTAAAAAAGGATAACAGAATAATATTCTGTTACGCGTAACAGAATAGCCCAGATGTACATATATATATATAATATATATATATATATATATATGTTGGAATCATTTTGCTTACATCAAAGAAATTTACAGATGTCTGTGTTGCTGGTAAACGGTACCGACTTGTTACTTTAATACGTTGCCAAGAACTTGTTAGTTTTACTAGTTCATGTGTAATTAAATACACTGCCAAAACTAGTTAGTTTTACTATGTTGATGTTAGTTTCTTATGGCTCTTGCAACACTTTATTTATGATTGCTAACATTCAAGTTTGCAGGATCCAACTGAAACTCCGTTGGCACAATAGGTATGTTTCCAGAAACTTCCTTGTTTACCTAGTTTGCTACTGTAACTTGTTGGTGTAATAATCTTACCAACTTCAAGTTTTCACGATCCAATTGGAAGTCCAATTGCACAACAGGTACATTTTCAAAAATATATTTGTGTAACAGGTTTTCTGTTGTAACTTGTTGCTCTAATGAAGTTACTGACTACTCAACTTTTCAGGATCCAAGAGAAACTCCAATGCCACAACAGGTTCCTTTTGCAAAACTTGTTTGTTTAACTACTTTGTTGTTGCAACCGGTTGCTCTAATCATGTTACTGGCTATTCAACTTTTCAAGATCCAAGAGAAACTCCAATGCCACAATAGGTACCTTTTGCAAAACTTGTTCGTTTAACTGCTTTGCTGCTGCAACCGGTTGCAATGATGTTAATAACTACTTCATGTCATCCAACTGAAACTCTTTAATTCCTTATTTGTTTAACTAGTTTGCTATTATAACTCCCAGTTGAGATGTTTGGCTAACTTCAACTTTTCGAAATCCATTCGGAACATTAATGGAAAAACAGGTTAGCCCAAGATCAAAGAGCGAGGTCCCCATGGATGTTGTATTGTCCCACAGCAGTGGCACTAGCCCTATCGTGCAACATGAATTGCCAACTGCTGATGCTCTAGAGGCTAAACTATTGGTGGAAAGAGATTATACTTCTGGACTTAGAGATGAAGTTGACATTTGAGGAAGCAAACAGCACAATCACAAGCAGTACTCAAGACAACCATTAAATATTTGGTGGATTTCAAAACGTAGCAAGCTAAGACTGACTGCATTGTTAAAGTACTGATGGAAAAAGGAAATTAAATCCCCACTAGGTAAATCAAAGGTAAAATGTTCTTTCCATCGTTGAATAACCTTTGTGTTGTTTGTTCATGTAATCGATCAAACCATTTGTTTTAGAGATCACGTAATAATTGTTTTTTGTTTTTTGGTTTGTAACTTTTTGAGCATAAGTTTGTATTAATTGATAAGACGCTGAGACATTTCATTTTGATTGCTGTGTCAGACCTACAAATATGCCAATCGGGCTGAATGTGCATCCAGCAATAATAGTAGTATAGATGGTCCTTAAGTGGCACGCATCTGAAAGGGCCAAGATGATGTACTAGCTTTGCTAAAAAAGAATGCTCTTCTAGCAAAAAAAAAGTACAGCGGCCTGGCTTATGTATGTTAGTTGATATTATTGATCCATATACACTATAAGTGTTTATATGTCTGTTAGTTTTGTACATTATTGGTTGATTGACTCGGTATTTTGAATCTTGAGACATTGCTTGTGTACATATCTAAATGGGATTTCACATTATGCAGCGTGTGACACTTGAATGGGACATAAAGTGGTTTCAAATATTTCAATTCACCTTAAACTGGATTCTAGCTTCTCAATTCGAGTATTGGCATTTGTAAATCATATTCATATATGACAGTGGAATACATCTTTGTCGTGCTTTTGAAGATATATGAAAACACATAGAATGATTCATAAAGATTCGTACAGGAAATAAAATGGATTCGAATTTAGTTGTCATGGTAAATGTGGATGCTTATTGTCCCAAAATTTGAAAGAAGCGGCAAAATGTCCACTCCCACGTCAGCTGCCCGAAGCTAGTGTTTGGGAGATGGAAATTACGGTCTACCCCTTACACGGACATCCTAATCGGCCCGATTTCCACTGCTGTCAATAGGGGTAGGTTAGTAACTTCAATTAGACATGACATGACCGTCTTTGAGCCCATTCCGACACGATGGGCTCCAAACATGGGCGGCAAAACACATTTGATTCAAGCTCGTCCGAAAGACCTCTGTCTCTCCCTCCATTTCCCCATTCATACACTGTGGGCGGCAAAACAAACTCGACTCGGCCGAAATCGATGTAGGCAAATATTTTCAATAGGTGCAGGTTTGTAACTTCACTCAGACGTGACACAACCAATCTACCTGTCAGCCCCATTCATCCACCATGGGCGCCAACCATGAGCGCCAAAACATCCTCTCCTCGCCGAAATCACTCTGGGCAAATATTGAGGAGATGCAAGATTACCGTCCTATCCCCAACCGACGAGACGTCCAAATTTTAAACGGGGGCTAAGTTCGTAACTTTCTCATATTTCAGACAGGCGCGTCCCAAAAACTTGGTTCCCCGTACCTCTCCCTCCATTTTCCCATTCATACACCATTTGCGCTAGAACACCATCCCCACACCAGCCTCCTCCGTCCGCTACCCCATCCATCGCCGCCCTCCTCCACCCCATACATCGCCACGTCCTCCACCATGCTGGAGCGCCTACCAAGACCGCGTCGTCCACTGCTAGAGATGGATGTTTCTCATTCACAACGACAGACCAGGAGCCTTGCATTGCGTCCTCTCGCTTCATCAGCGTCGTCGTCCTCTTTCCCGGGGCCGCTCACATAACCTTCTCGTCCACCGCAACGGTACTTATCCCTCGATGCACCCGACTACCATCGCAGATCTGCTTCAACGCCGCCGACAGCCATCGCACCCCCGATGCCTACATGGCGCCGCAAGAGAGGTGATACTTCATATCTGCTCAACTATTTGATCTCAACCAGAAAATGGATCGTAACTTGGTTACTGTACTTTCTTTTCAGCTCTTAGAATTTAGTTCTTAGTTCGAAGCAAACAATGGATGCTAAATAGCATTTCTGCAGTTTGCAGCTTTAAATCTGCCATGGCACAGTCATAATAATGTTTAATTGATCATGCTTAGGGTTTAATTGATCATGTTGGTTCCGTGGTGGTTTCTTTAATAGAAATCGGAGGGGAAATCCTCTTTTGCTCAAAAAAAATGCTTAGGGTTTCCCCCTTTTTATGATCACCATAAGATCAGCATACGTGCTTCGTGTCATAATAGCACTGCTCCACCCATCAAGCTAAACAAGCTTAGTTGTTCAAATACCAATATGATATTATTAAAATTGAGTCGTTTAATTGGTCAGCTAAATGTTCCTAATTTAGTTTCAAAAATGCATGTATGCCGCTCGAGTGTGTATCTACAAGGAGCCCATGGTGGGCCACGGCCCACCCTGGGATTTTGGGTCGGCCCAGGCCCCGATTCCCCTCTGTTCTGCTTCGCTTTCGATCTCTACTCGCCCCTAGCCGCCTGCCTCGTCGGCGACTTGCCGTCCCCGGACGACATGACTCTAGGAGGAGACACCGGACTAGCAGGAGGTCTGGAGCCGCTCGCCCAACAGTGTCACCACTGCCCGGGCGCGCCGCCATGCCTACCTTCCCAGTCCGTTCAGGGCTCAGGCGTGCAGCAGCCACCAAGCCAACCCGATTTATCCTGAGATACGTCCTCAACACTCAGCAGCCACTCCTCATCACCCATTTTCTAATTGATTCATTACTCATTAGGCAGGACTGTCATTAGGGTTTGTTGTGTACTAAGTGCTACCTACACTTAATGGTGCAGATGTATTTCAGTAATCTTTAGTACCTGTAAAGTTCACAGAGTTTCAAAATTCGGGCCCTAGGAACAGACACTAGTCATTTTGGATTGTTAGTCATAGTAACATTGACCCAGATTACTACCGCAGGTCAGGTTTGTTGACAATTTTACTTGTCTTTCTTACTCATTCTATATGATATCCAATTATTCACGTCGATTAGTTGCAAACAATAAGTGCTAGACCAACTTCTTGATTCAGATTTTGGACAGTCTCTTGCCGCGGTTACAATTCTGCATACTTGTCCTAGTAAGCTCACAAGTAATGATTTATTCACTACCTCTATGCTTGCCTTGTCATATTTGTTGTCAATATTCTTTTAGGGTGGACCACCCTGTTTCAAAATACTGGAACCGCAGACATGAGTAAATAGTAATTCTCTGTGTGATCTCTTCCATCATGTGTGGCCAATGAACACTGCATTGTATAGAAAGAAAGTGTCATTTCCACCTTTTACATAGACTACGATCTTTTACATGGAATACAATCTGCCTACTTGCTTTGTATCGCACTACCAGCACTCCACCCTTGAAGCTAAACATTATGCCACTCATAATTCCTTAGTTTATTTGTTCAAATACAAATTTGATATGATTCTAATGTTCCTACTTCAGTTTTGAAATGTGTGTCTGCATGTTATACAGACATAAGAGGTTTGTATTTCTGTGTGTGGTCTGGTCAGCACGGTTGGGGGTGAACTTTGCATATGCAGGGGTTTATAGGTAGACACTCTTCGAGTTGAATCTGTAATGCATTCCATAGATAATCTGACTACTTTTTATGTTTTCATGAATCTCAGATACTGAATAGCATCATAATGATTATGAGCTTGCGCGCATGAAAAGAATAAAGCAAAAAAAGGCCATGGCTGTCAAACTTGGCATTAAGGGACTGAAATCAAGTCTGGATACAATGCAATGCAAACACTCTCCACCTATAGATTCATGCTCAGAATATGATCCTAACAATGATTCTGAGCTAGAGGGAGACCTAAGTCAATGTAGCTCCCTAGTGGAGGAGTCAGAGGCAGATGCTATATCTTATTCACCCATTAAGGTGCTTGCTCTAACTTTCCAAGGTTATATTGGTCGCACATATCTTGCAGCTGATGTTTTGCATTGCTTCTACTTTGTTGCACTACCATTAGCTTAGTTTACAGATCGTGTATGTGAATACGCCCTGCCTATCCATTTTTAGTACATATTCCATCTGTCATCACACCATATTTATCCATTCAAATGTTGTTCTTGTGTATCAGACGTTCAAAAGGAAGAGGGCGATTGCTGATCGCGGAGGAGCATGAGCAAAGTATTTGGAAAAGGTAGTGACACCTGATAAATCAAATAGCCCATTAGGTGTAGTTGCAATATCACCTGACCCACAAAACACGGCCCCAACTCTAGCAGACTCTAGCCCTACTACACTGGTCATCTTTCATGCCCCAACTCATCAGACCCCAACTGCAGCAAATAGTCTGATGATGCCATTGACATAGCACCAACTCTACGATGCAAAAACCCCGTTCCAGCAAAGAGTACACCAAATCCAGTTGCCAAATCTCTTTTCGAACGAGAGAGAGAGCCCCAATTACAGTAAATAGGACCATTGTTCCATTTCTTCCCAGTTTAGAAGACGAATCTTATATTGTTGTCAGGAACTTTGCGCGCATCTTTCCTTCATGGAAAGATTATACCGTAGACACAGAACAATTTCCGGTCTTCCTCCGCAACTTATGTGTAAGTAATGTACTAATGATATTCATGGTAATTATTGCATATGTTTCTGCTGACAGAAGACACAAGATTTCATTCTTTTAAATAGGCAACAACCAAACAGGATAGTCAAGACGAGTAAGGGTTGGTTGCACTTTTCAAGCATTTGTTGATGAAGTATCGTTCCTACCTAAGGCAAGCGCACTTCAATGGCAAGCCTCTAAATGAATTTTTTTGTAAAGTCTCCGGTGCTACATTTATCAGACAGTGACTGGAATAATCATGTTACACATTGGTCTCGTCTGCAACGTAAGGTATTGTCTATGATATCACATCAAAATTCGAACTACATTTCTGCATGTGCCTTACCGTCTCACTTGTACGAAAACTGTTTATTGAAGAACATTCATTCTCAAGGGACCACAGAATCTCGCAACTATACTGCACACTGCATTGCTCTTGTGAGTACCTCTTGTTGTGTATGACCATAATTATGTTCATAGCTGGTTGGTTATGTAGCATCACTGCACATGTTAGCCTTGTTATCGTCCATTTGGTGGACATTATAAGATCCGTACGAACTCTCACATAAATTTAGAATCAACCCAATTCTTTTGAAGAGGTTTAGCTCTACAGTCCTCTTGTAAGGATTGAACGTCGTCTATCACTGTACTTACATTAACAGCTACTCCCTCCGTCCCATAATATAAGAATGTTTTGTATAGTACACCAGTGTTCAAAACACTCTTATATTATGGGAAGAAGGATTGGTTCATTGTGTAGAATTCTGCATCTTATCTCCCTCGCCCACCATTTACTAAAAAATATCGGCTCTGTATTTAATCTTACCAAAAAGTTAAACACACAGACAATGCCAGTCCAGAAGTGTAGCCCATTGCTCTTGTCAGTACATTTTGTCCTATAATGCTCGTACTTCCAGGGATTGGTAGTTGATTATGTAGCATCAATCTGCTTCTTATATTCATTATCCTCTATCCCTTCCAGTATTATCATATCTATAATTACTCTCTACAAAATGTAGAGTACATGCAATGCTTATGAAGAAGATTCTGTGCTGAAATTCTTGAGTTATCCTTCCCTTGACATGGAGAAGGGCATTATAAAGTCGGTGTTAATTGTTAATGTAAGTCAGTCCTTCTAAAGCCTTTATCCACAACTTCTGTTTAATTTGCTCATACTCCCTATCGTTAACTGCTGTTTAGTTTGCTGTTTCTATCAAAATGCATGTTCGCAACAACTGTAAGTTCCAAGTTTTACTTGTAAAACCAAATTCCTTATTCATACCATGCACATTACTCAATACTCCCTTGTGTATGCTTGTTTTTGTGGATCTATAATCTAGTGTGTGGTGAAGCAGCCCACGTTTGCACCTTGTCATCTCCTGTTTTATCTTACTGATGTGGCTGATGATATGAACAACATGCCATGCACATTAACCAAAATAGATATAATGATTTTCTTTGCCCTTCATCTATGCTTGTTATGTTGACATGGTAATCCAGTAGTGTGGTGAAGCTCCCCGCATTATGAACAATGCCAAATTATGCTACTGATATTTTAAACTTACTCTTTATTTTCTAATTTGAAATTGGATGGAATTAATAGCAAAGTAATCATCTTTGTTTATACACATGCAAAACATGTCATCTCTCTGCTTGTTTCAGGCTGAGATACCTGATGGCATGCACAAGTCTGATGAAGGCTTTGAGACAAACCCAACATATATTGCAGCAAAGAAGGCAAAACATCTTGAAGATAGCGAGACAACCCCAAATTCTTGTCTTGATGCAGTGTTCAAGTTACTTGAGACTAGCAATCAGACAAGCTCACAAAATTCACTGTCTAAATCAGTTCGACTTCTTCTGTCCTAAGTTCTAGTAGAAAGGCATTCTGTAACTCAACATCGACTTGAAGTCCTATCTCTAAGAAAGATTGCTGAGAACACCAATGAGAACCTCATTGCTAAACAGCTACAGCTGGAAGCTGTGACCAACATGCTAGGCCGGTCTCATAGCCTTGCTCAGCAGCTTGCGCAGCAGTTCCCACGCAAGGCTAACCTTTCTTGAACTGTCTTGGAAGTGGTCTTAGTTCAGTATTATTTTATTACGCTGCAATGGCGTCCAGTTTTGTAATCTGCTTCTTGGTTGCGCTTTATGATCACCCATGGCGAACTTCGATGCCCAGTGGATGTAATATACCATAAATCTTTTATTGTATAGTGTAAGTTCATTCTAAGTTACCATGCCATAATCTCTTTATTATATAGAGTAGGTTTGTTCTTAATTCCTACTAGTTACTGTCATCATTCTCTATCTAAAAAAATGGAGAAAATTTGATGTAGTTGACCAGGCCGAAACATTAGCCTCTAACAGGCCTGCTTTTTAGCGGGCCACAATTGGGCCGGCCTGCAACTTTCTTGGGCCTGAAAGGCCATTGGGGCCTTCACACTTTGCGCCAAGCCCATAACTTACACGGGCCTATATTCAGCCCAAACTTTAGTTGGGCCTTTAGTGGACCCAGCGCTTAGTTGGGCCCATGTAGCTTTGGGCCATTAACAGGCTGAATATTCTGCTAGCCTATTACGGCATAGAAGAAACCATGGGCCATTAGCAGGCCAAAATGCATGTCGGGCCTCAATTTTCACTAGTCCTCGACGGGCCTTCAGCGGGCTGAAATGTAGACCGGGCCTTTTTTGGCCCAGTTATATGACGTGCCATTACCAGGCCGAAACATATCTCGGGCCTTAGTTGGCCACTGATATCATGGGCCTTTAATAGGCTGAAAGCTTAGTAGAGGCATCAACGGGCCAAATTATACGATAGGCCTTTAACAGGCCCAAAGTCACGTTGGGCTGAACTGTTGCCACCTTTATCACGGGCCGTTAGAGGGACGGATGTAGCATTGGACCATATATGGCCCATGGGCAGCATGGCCATTCCCAGGCCAAAAGACACACCAGGCTGAAATGGGCCCATGTCTACATCAGGCCTCTTACAGGCCGAAATGTCACTGGGCCATAATTGGGCCTAAATATTCGGCAAACAATTAACGGGCCAGATCTGGCATCGGGCCGTAAATGGGCCATGTTTAAGCAGGCCGTTATTGGGCTGGCCCACCAGTACCTGAGTAAATACTACAGGCCTTTGACTGGGCTGGCCTTTTTAACCTATATGGGCCTCTATTGGGCCCTTCCATGTGTCGACATATCACAGGCGTGTCTCCTCCATTGGACGGACGACATCTGGCCCACCGAGGAGCCGACACGTGTTTCCTCCAGCTAATGATGATTTTACACGTGGAAAATCCCCATTGGTCCGGGTTGTTAACGGGTTACCGGATCCAAACCAAAATCTGATAGCTTAATGGCGATCCGCTATGGTGGATGCCATGTGTCGGTCACCCTTGACGAAAGCACTTCCATGACACGTCATTTATCATCATGGAAGTGGGCACTTCCGTGATGATAATTTTGGTATTGTCATGGAACACTTCAACGACAGCACAGGTATGACTATCTTGATTCTGTCATAAAATCGTCATGGATGTACATGCATGACAAAAAAGATGACCTTACTGTGACAAACACGTATCATCATAGAAGTGTATTTTTTGGTAGTGCATTGTGTCCCTATTCTTCCCATCTTGCTCAGATCATCAGCTTGGGACCCCCCTACTTGAGATCAGTCGATTTTAGCACCGACAAGGAGGGGAGGAGCGGAGTGAGAAAATTAAGGCTCGAGGTGGGGTTTTGGGTGAGCCGGTATGTTTGAGGTCTACGTGCCAGAGCACACTCACAAACCTCCTTGAGCTTTACTTTCGATTTACTCCCTCTATAAACTAATATAAGAGCGTTTAGATCACTATTCTAGTGATATAAACGCTCTTATATTAGTTTATGATGGGAGTATGAAATTTCAGGCTTGACCATCTGATACATGGCGTTGAATGGTCTAGAGTGTGCTGACCGCATGGTCCGAACATTTTAAAGGGCATATTGATGCATGGCTTTGGAGTTTCCCTTACCAACACCGGACATGGGGTGTAGTAGCAGACAGAGCAACATTACAGCACGGGGCGTAGCTCAAAGCGGCCGGTAAGATAGGCTAAACACCTTTTTTCTAGGAAAAAGACAGGCTAAATACCATGCTACTAAAGAATAATGTATTTGTAGAGAATGATGTACTTGCTTAAACTATAATCCTGTTCCCAAGTAATGTAATGTGAGGCCTTCTTTGCTTTAAAGGATTTTTGAAGAAATTTTGAAGGATTCTGATCTTTAGGATTTTTCTTTCCATGGGTTGTTTGATACATAGTATTGCAATCTATAGGTTTTTTTCATAGGATTCACTTGTACTAGTTTTTGTAAGAAATTTTCCATCAACTCCAACCCCATGTGAAAAATCCTACGTT